>NC_057806.1:508894023-508972601 GCF_018294505.1 Triticum aestivum | reverse complement strand
CGGGCCGTTCAAGAGAGTTTCTCCTTGCCGGGAAGCAGACGACAGAAAAGCTAAGTTGCCAAAGTTTGAGCAATCAAATTTTTTTAAATTCTTTAAGTTATCTCCCTTGAACGACCGCACTTTGTATGGAAAACCTGTGCGCGGAGGAACCAACTCGTAGCTAGTTGCGCCTTTACTTTGTTTCGAGTCCGCTCAACAACTTAAGTGAGCTGCTAGCGCCCTTACTTTGCTTCGAGTCTGCTCAGCAACTTAAGTGAGCCGCTAGCGCCCTTACTTTGTTTCGAGTTCGCTCAGCAACTTAAGTAAGCTGCAACTAGTTGCAACAAGGTTTCTTGCCGGTAGCGGCACCGCCAGCAGGCTGCTGACGTCCCGCACTCAGCGCTTGCGGCCCAGGTGTCTGCACCGGCAAGTTCCCTAAAAGCGTAGGGTAAAAAGACATACAAAGGGAGGGATCAAGTAAAGGGAATAACATTGCAATCATTCCATAGAACAAAGCTATATTACAAAAATAACTTGTCGCGCCTCTAATAAAGTGTTCCCGTGACATGGCTGGCAGCGACAAGGAAAGAAGAAGTGGGCGGCCTAATCTACGCGATCGCCTTCGACCCTCTTGATTCCGCTCACCTTGTCCACAATGGGTGCGACAAGGGCTTTGAGCTCCTCCAGATCAGCTTCTGGCGGCAAGGTCCTGAGGATATTGGTGAGGCGGAGGCCCGAATTGCGGAAGGCCACCTTCATCAGCACCTTCTCCAGAACTCCGGCGCAAATCGTGCGCGACTCGTTGGCCAGCTGCTTTGGGATCCGTTCCCGGAGCTGCTGGAGAGCCGTCGCCACGCCCTTGAAGAACAGAGTGAGCTTGGCGCTGGGTTGGAGATTCTCATCAGAGGAATACCCGAAGCCTTCCACCCCCAACTGCACCAGCTCCTCTTCAATGACTGCAGCAATGTTCACGAGGCCCTCCGTCCAGAGCGCCACGGTATCTCTGAGGAGATTCTGGGTTTCGGCAGCCCTCGCCAGCAGCGCATCGTTGGCCTTGATGTCTTTCTTCAAGTCTGCCTCCCGTTTCCTGGCGCTGTCCAACGTCTCCGTCAAGGTGGCCAGCTTCAGCATCAGATCGGCGTTGGAATCCTTGGCGGCGCTCAGTTCCTTGCCCCTCTCGGCGAGTCGGCCCTGCAGCTCACCGTGGGCAAGGGCGTCCTTCTCGCGCGGCAAGCTCTTCGCCACCAACCTTCAGATCAGCTTCTAGCTGCGCCACCTTTGCCTCCAATTCTTTCTTGGCGGCCTCGGCAGCCGCAGCCGCATCCTTTGCGTCTTGGAGCGTCCCGCCAAGTGCCCGTTCGCGTGCGGCAAGCTCCTCTTCGTGGCTGTCGAGGTTCACTTTCCGCTGAGCCAGCTCGCCTTCTCGCGCGTACAGCTTCTCGCCGGTGAGCCGCTGCTGCTCTTTAGCCTCGGCCTTCTCGAGGAGGAAGGCCTTCCGCTCTTCAGCAAGCTGCTCCCGCTCCTCCGCCAAGGCCCGGAGAGCTTCCTGGCGAAAACCCCGGAGCTCCTCCGCGCGCTTCTCTATATCCACGCTCGCTTTCGTGACGAGCGCTTGCCGGGACTCCAACTTGACTTGACGGGCGCGATAGAGCGCCAGCAGCCTCCGCAGCAGCCGCTCCTCCTCGGGCTCGTCACTGCTGCTTCCCGGCGCGTTAATGATCGACAACCCGGCGGAGGCAAGCACCTCCCCATCCAAAACTTCTCCTTCCACCGGCGCCGTGGAGCTTGACGCCCAAGGGAGCTTGATGAAGATGCCCTCGCCAGCCTTCAGATAGGCGCCGGGCTGGGGCTCCTCAGAGCCTGACGCTGCGGCAGTTGCGGAGGGATCGGTGGTCGGTGCAGCGCCTGACGCTCCTGCGGCCTCAGGGCCGGCAATGCAATCGCCAGATCCCCCGCCAGCTTCCTCGGCGGCAGCCTTGGCGGCCTCTTCACCGGCAGGCACATCGGCACCAGCTCCGTCTTCGGCGGCCGCGACATCATCAGTGTTGCCGCGCGCGTCCTCTCCGCCGCCCGCCTCGGTCTCCATCGGATTCACGGAGGGTGGACCTGACGACCAGAGAAGAATGAGAAGCCAAACAAGCACTCAAGAAGAAAAATCAGCAGAAGAATACAAAGAAAGTTTCGGGCAGGAAGGATTACCTGTGCTGGGATCCGCTGTCATAAGCTCCACCACCGGCGGATCGTTAGCGCTGTCCCTTGTCGGAGACTCCTCCCTTGCCGGAGGCTCCTCCCTTACCGGAGAACGCTCCCTTGCCGGGGAGTCCGCCCTTGGCGGTGTAGTCGAAGCAGACGACGAGTCGGAGGAGATCACCACGCCCTCCTGATGAAGCTGTTCTGCTCCTGCACAAACAAACTAGTGATCAGATGTCAACAAAGGAAAAGAGCAACCACGCGCACCCAAAAGCAGAAAGTAAACCATATGCTTACGCTGGGGGCTGCGTTGGGGGCTGCTCTGCGAAGTGATGGCCGGATCCGGCAAGGTGGTCTCGGGCGCGCCTCCTGTCATCGCAGTGGGCTCGTCCTTGATGACCACCACCTGATCCTTGGCCCTCTTCGCCGCCCTCTGGGCCAGAGTCCTGAAAAGGGAGAGTCCAGGGTGGGACAGATCAGATGCAAGACAGGAATGGCAAGTTGAAGAACTACAAGAACAACAAGGGAATCTTACTCTTCTTCCTCTTCCTCGTCGGAGCTGAGCGCGGAGAGGTCAAAGTTCGGCCCACCTCCGGCGCAATGAGGTGGAGGGGTGGGATCCCTTGGCCGCTTGGCGGGGACTGTGGCGCCAGCCCGAGATGACCCCGCCCCAGTTGCCACTGCGGCGGGAGGCGCACCCGCGGCAACCGTACTTGCCGCGGCGGAGCGCGTCGCGCGGCTCTGCGGCTGTTGACCAGCTTGCCGCCCTGCTGCGTCCCCGATCCTGCGGAGGCGCCTTCTTGGCTGCACTAGGGGCTGCGTTCCAGGCCCTGTTCCCGGCAAGCTCCCCGGAGATGGCGGGCCGCTCGTACCCTCGGCGGGCTCGCTCAACTCGGCGTCGGGCGCGGCAAGCTCTTCTTCGTCTTCGGGCCACTCCCGCTCAGCAAGACTCATCGCCGATGCCGCGTCCGCTTCCTCCACCGTGAACCCAAATTCACCCGAGGCTGCAGCTGCCGCCGCCTCTTCCGCCCTGGTGGCGATGCGTTCCATCTCTTGATCGGTGGTGTCGCGGGTGAGGAGCTTCTTGTCGTCAGCATTGACCGCTACTTCCACTAGGCTGTCGAAGAACTGCTGCACAACGTCTCCGGCAGGCTCTTGCCAAGTTGGAGCGATCCCGTGCGAATCACACAACGGCATCATGGCGCAGATGCGGTCGCGCGAGGAGTTGTTGCACAGAGGAATGACGCCTGCCGGCAACCTGAACCACTCGGGATGCTGTGGGTCATGCTTGAATATCTCCTTGAGTATCCCGTCCAACTCTATGACGGTGAAATTGAAGTTGAGGCCTGGGCGCAACCTCATGATATCTGCCGGGCCTCTAAATTCCCAGGTGGGTCTCCCCCTCGCCTGCAGAGGGGCGATGCGCCGGTGAAGGAAATCTCCGCCGACAGCTCCTACAGTTAGCCCGGCAAGCCTGAGACGCAAGATCCGAGTGGTGGCAATCTTCAGCTTGTCGTCGTCAACGGACAGAGCGCTCCAGTCATTGCCACGCACTGCTGGGGCTTGGCGCAGGGCGGTGAACGGCTGCGGGCTCTCTTCTACAACCCAACACCAATCTGCTCTCCACTCGTCCCACTTGCTGCGGAGCTCCCCCTCCAGATAGGTCTCCTTCTTACCGGCCCGCGAGATCCAGGCGATCCCGCCGGCAAGAGGTTCCCCTCTCTCGACACGAGGCATAAAGAAATGGCGGAAGAGAGCTACGTTGGGGTGGACTCCGACAAAGTTTTCGCATAGATGGGCGAAAACTGCCATGGTCAGAACGGCGTTGGGGGTGAAGTCAAGGAGGTGGAGTCCATAGGTGTTCATGACGTCGCAAAAGAAATCAGAGAATGGCGGGCAGAGCCCGCAGTAGAAGAACACGGCAAAGAAAGGGTACCCGCCAACTGGAGCTTCTTGCAAGGTGATGGCCGAGAGTACCTTTGTGCGCGGATGCGCCCGTGTCTCCGTCGACCAGAAGAGATAGTACCACTCCCTCAGATCCTTTGCGGAGAGCTCGGGGAGGAAGGTGGCCCGCTCTTTCCGCAGCGCCTCAAGCCGCTGCGCTTCGGTCGACTTCACAGCTTTCGCGGCCTTCCCCTTTCCGGGCTTCAGAGCCATGGCAGAGGCGGTGGGGGAGATCGACAGCGCTGGTAGTGGCGGCGGCGATGGGAGCGGAGCGCTGCTCTCTTTCGACTTTGGAAGCGGAGGAGGGCGGCGGAGGTTTCTGCGATTGCAGCAGCGAATGACGAAGATAGGGGAAATACCCCTGTTTCCCCTGCTTATAAGGAGAAGGGGGCGGACGTTGCGCTCTTTTCGAATAAAGAACCACCCACGATCTCCCCCCACGACACCGTGATTGACGCGTGCCGTTGCGGGGGGTGCGGTGGATACGGAGTTAGATTCGGCATACCCCAGGCCCGCGCGTGCCCGTGCCCTATTTTGGGCTTGGCCCAACAGCGCTCGGCACCGTGTATGGCCCAGGCCCGGGGGCTCTTGTCGGTGTACTAGAGTAGGGGTACCCTAGTATCCCGAACTCGTGCACGGGCAGTTGCAGCGCCCCGCGGCAAGGCTTGCCGGACGACCGCCAGGTCCTCCGTGGGTTCCCTTGGAGCCCCTTCAAGAACAAAGTATTTAAGATGAAGAGACAAGACCCCGGCAAGAGGAGCTTGCCGGGAAGGGCAACCAAGGCACCACAAGAAACTTGCCGTGACGCACCACACGTCCCGGCAAGATCCGGCGAGCGACAAGCTTCCGGACGCGACAAGACGACGACCCTGGCAAGGTATTTGCCGGGGGCCAGCTGCCACTCCATACCCGCGCTCCAGCGCACCTGCCCGCGTGTCGCCATGAGGCTTTCTCAGGGGCGCGTGGCGGGAACCTATGCAGCCAGGGATACGCGGTGGCAAGCGGAGATGAAGAGGAGGCCATCGTGGCGAACGGTGGCGCTCCTAACGGTCACTTTTTGCACTATTTAGGCAACTCAGACGGGCATTCAATGCCCCTGTCCCCTGCCGTCAGAGTTAGGTAGGATACACTGTGTCTACAGTAGCGGTAGGTGCAGCTACCGCATTCTTTTTCCATTTCTACCCCTCTCGTCTATGTTGCCACCTGTCGGTGACCCCTTGAGAGTATAAAAGGAGGCCCATGCGCAACGTGGAAGGGGTTCGTCCGGTTAGTTGGTGGTTCGGCTCATTCGAAACACCAGAAACACTCCCACGCTCAGTCAGATAGCGTACATCGCTCCTGAGCAAGGATTCAATACAATCCAGCAAGCAGGAGTAGGGTTTTACGCATCCGTGCAACCCGAACCTGGGTAAACTGCTCGTGTGTACCGCCTCGATCCGCTCTTTGCTCGACCTCCTCCCTCACTGAATCGAAAGGGGCTCAGTCCGCCGATCCCCATAGGTGTTCGTGGATCAGTTTCCCCGACACATGGGTTCGGAAAACCATGCTTTTCCTCCCAAACCATCCAAGAAAAAGGATGATAAGGATTTTGAGCACTTTGCTGAAATGATTAGACCTATCTTCTTGCGTATGCATTTGACTAATATGCTTAAAATGAATCCTTATGCTAAGTACATAAACGAAATTGTTACTAATAAAAGAAAGATACAAGAAGCTGAAATTTCCACCATGCTTGCTAATTATACTTTTAAAGGTGGAATACCAAAGAAACTTGGAGATCCAAGAGTTCTAACTATACCATGCTCCATTAAAAGAAACTATGTTAAAACTGCTTTATGTGATCTTGGAGCCGGTGTTAGTGTTATGCCTCTCTCTTTATATCGTAGACTTTATTTGAATATGTTGACACCTACTGAAATATCTTTGCAACTGGCTGATAAATCAAATGCTATACCTGTCGGTATTTGTGAGGATGTGCCTGTTGGGATTGCAAACATTACTATTTTAACGAACTTTGTTATTCTTGATATTCCCAAGGAAGATAGTATGTCTATTATTCTTGGAAGACCCTTTTGAATACTGCAGGGGCTGTTATTGATTGCACCAAAGGCAATGTCACTTTTCATGTTAATGGCAATGAGCATACGGTACACTTTCCTAGGAAACAACCTCAAGTTCATAGTATAAACTCTATTGGAAAAATTCCATTGATTATTTTCGGAGGTTTTGAATTTCCACTTCCTACTGTCAAGAAGAAATATGATATTCTTATTGTTGGGGATGTGCATATCCCCGTTGAGGTAACCTTGTATTATTCAAAAATTCTCCGGTCCATGTTATTTGGAATGAGTTTGTTAACAAGACCTGATCAACCTTGTTAGTGGATTCCTTTTGATGAGCATGAGATGGATGAATTTAGAAAACACAACTCTCTGTACCCCTTTTTTACTTTATGTTATTTATATTAAATAAAGCAAAAATAGTATTTTTCTGTCTGTTTTCTGAATTATCAATGCAATAAAAAATACCCCGAAAATAAAGTTCTCCAAATGCCCTGCAAATTAAATATGATTTTTTCTAGAATATCTGAGAATATCTGGCACTGAGAACACAGCAGGGGGAGCAAGCACCTGGCCACAAGGGTGGAGGGCGCGCCCTACCCCCTGGGCGCGCCCCTGCCTCCTGGGCCCACTATGTCTCCCCTCCACTTATTCTAGCTACCACACACTCCTTCTTCCTCCCACAAACATCACTAACCATGTCAAACCCGTGTCCAAGATCATTTTGCTGCCATTTTCGATCTCCTTGCTCAAAGCACCTCTCACAAAACTTCTTTGGAGGATTGTTCCTTGGTATGTGGCTCCTCCAATGGTCCAATTAGTTTTTGTTCTAGTGCTTTATTCATTGCATATTTTTGCTGCTTAGGTGACCCTATTCTTGAGCTTGCATGTCAAATTTATATGGTCAAAAGTAGTTTTGATGCATGATATTGCCTCTAGGGACTTGTAGGAGTAGTTGCTATCAATATTGTTGAGTTTGGTTCACTTTTATTTTGAAGTTACTAAAATTTTAGAAATTTTTCAAAGGAAGAAATATGTTTAGGAAAATGTACCAAGGTGGTCCTTCAAGGAAGCAAGTACCCAGGCTCGCAATATGCGATGCCGACGAAGAACAATCAAGGGAAGCTCAAGTGCGGGCTTGTGAATGACCATCAGATGACTTTATGGATCGAGCAGGAATCAAGGAAGAATTTAACGCATATGTGCGTAATGCTGATCTTGAGAGCTTCGAGGTAGACAAGTGCCACCAATACCACTATCTCAATGATTCCTTTGTGAGGAGGTTTGAATTTTCATCATCACGCAACTCTCAAACTGTCCTGTTTGATCTTTATGAAAATTCTTATACCAAGGACTTAGAGGATTTTAACACTGCTTGCAAACTTCCACAATGGGGCAGCACTAGTGAGCCTCGCAAATCTGAGTTTAGAGATTTTCTTGCCTGTATAACTATGGGAGAATCTAGAGATATAACCCAGGCTACCATAGGGAGCATTCATTTTCCTGCTATACATTATTTTGCTCTCTTCATATGTAGATGCATTAATGGTAAAGATGAAGCATGTCACATGTGTGTCCCTGATCTTAGCGTTCTCAGAAGCGCTGTTTTAGTAGATAAACAATACAACTTGGGGGCTATTGTTGCACGTAGGTTGCATAATAATAGATTTAATAGAGATTTCTTCGGTGGAATTTATGCAACCCGTCTAGATAATTTTCTTGATATACCCATACATGGGTATGATATTGACTTGCCTCCTGTTTATTTAGATTATGTGGCCATGGTTCGTCATCAGTTTTTTGAGACGAACGATCAGTTCCTCCAGTACCGACTAATCTTTGACAGACGACGCACCTATCACGTCGCTCTCCCTGCTGCTGCTTTCTTTGACTCTCAGGCAAAAGGGAGACATGTTATAACCAGGGAGGAGGCGGACCAGTATAAGAGGAGGACGGAGACAACCCATCTCCAAGCGGCAGCTCATGAGGCAATAGCTGCTGCATCTCAGTACGACACCAACTATTACTTTGGATATCCGCCAGGCCAGCCGTGGCCATAGACTAACTTCGGCCAAAAGCCTAAGCTTGGGGGAGTATGTATTTCTCACCGACATTACATTCATGTTCACACACTCACTGCTAGTTGTCGGTGCTCATACTTTTTCATTGTATCATCCATGCTAGTTTATTTTCCTTTTTATGCTTTTTTCTTGTGTGTTTAATAAACCTTAAGAAAAAACAAAAAAATTAGTTGTTGCTTTTAATTAGTTTATTCTATGCTTGTAGTAGTAATTAAAAAGAAAACCCAAAAAGATTTCTCGTTCTTCTTTTGCTTGTTGGGAGCTTTCCCGTGTAAATAGTTTTGTTTCTTTTCTGTCCTTTGGGGGTCGATAGGAGAAGACCATAATTAAAATGTTAAAGTGGCTCTTATATGCATTATTGTTGATCTAACAAAGATCCCATATTACCTTGTCTTCTCTCTTGAATCGAATGCTTGGAGATTCTAGCTTAGTCCAATGCACATGCACTATTATGAGTATCCACACTATTCGATCGTGCAAGTGAAAGGCAATAATGATGATTATATGATGAACTTATTGAGATAAGAAAAGCTGGTATGAAATCGACCTCTCTTGTTTTTGTAAATATGATTAGTTCATCGTTCCTGATTCAGCCTATTATGAATAAACATGTTTGCAATGACAATTAGAGATTATAGTTCCTTATGCCATGCTTAATTAGCTAGGAGTTTATAATGGTTTACCTTGCGTGCCAACATGCTATTAAAATGGTTGTGATCTGGTGTGATAGGGTGGTATCCTCTTTTGAATGATTCGAGTGGCTTGACTTGGCACATGTTCATGCATGTAGTTGAAACAAAATCAACATAGCCTCTACGATATTTATGTTCATGGTGCATTATACCCTACTCATGCTTGCATTCGGTGTTGATTAATTTTAATGCATGTTCATGACTGTTGTCGCTCTTTCGCTGGTCGCTTCCCAACCTTTTGCTAGCCATCACTTGTACTAAGCAGGAATACTGCTTGTGCATCCAATTCAATAAACCCCAAAGTTATTCCATATGAGTTCACCATACCTACCTATTTATGGTATCTACCTGCCATTCCAAGTAAATTTGTATGTGCCAAACTCTAAACCTTCAAATAAATATCCTGTTTTGTATGCTCGAATAGCTCATGTATCAACTAGGGTTGTCCGTATCTTCCATGTTAGGCGGGTTATTCTCAAGAGGAGTGGACTCCGCTCCTCACTCACGAGAAAGTGGCTGGTCACCATCCCATGCTTTATGCAAATCAAATCAAAATAACTGTAAACAAAACTCCCCCAGGAATCTTGTTAGTTTGAGGCACTCATTGTTTCGAGCAAGCCATGGATTGATGCTTGTTGGTGGAGGGGGAGTATAAACTTTACCATTCTGTTTGGGAACCGCCTATAATGTGTGTAGCATGGAAGATATCACCATCTCTCGGTTGTTATGTTGACAATGAAAGTATACCGCTCAAAATATTATTCATCTCTATTTCAAAAACTGAGCTCTGGGGCCTCTACAAATCGTTGATTCCCTCTGCGAAGGGCCTATCTATTTACTTTTATGTTGAGTCATCACCCTCTTATTAAAAAGCACTAGTTGGAGAGCACCATTGTCATTTGCATTCATTACAGTTAGTTTACATTGAGTATGACTTGACTGGATCTCTTTTACCATGAATTACAATGTCTAGTGAGTCCTTGATCTTTAAAAGTGCTTTGCATTTATGTTTTGCGGTCTCAGAAAGGGCTAGTGAGATACCATCTTGTTATATCATATCATGATTGTTTTGAGAAAGTCTTGTCATCCGAGATTTATTATTATTGCTCGCCAGTTGATTATGCCATTGTTATCAGTAACCATGAGACCTAAATTTTATTGTGAATATGGTTAGTTCATAATCTTTCCTAAAAACTTGAATGCTGGCTTTTCATATTTACAACAACAAGACCAAACAGAGTTTGTAAAAGTTTTTCTTTATCACTTTCAGTTTATCAACTGAATTGCTTGAGGACAAGCAAACGTTTAAGCTTGGGGGAGATGATACGTCTCCATGGAATCTAATTTTTCAAACTATTTTGCCCTTGTTTTGGACTCTAATTTGCATGATTTGAATGGAACTAACCCGGACTGACGCTGTTTTCAGCAGAATTGCCATGGTGTTATTTTTGTGCAGAAATAGAAGTTCTCGGAATGACCTGAAAATCAACGAGAATTATTTTGGAATATATAAAAAATACTAGATGGAAGATCCACGTCAGGGAGCCTCCACCTGTCCACGAGGGTGGGGGCGCGCCCTACCCCCTGGGCGCGCCCCCTGCCTCGTGGGCTCCCTGACGCTCCACCGACCTCAACCTGGACTATATATATTCACTTTCGGGGAGAAAAGACTAGGGAGAAGGATTCATTGCGTTTTACGATACGGAGCCGCCGCCAAGCCCTAAACTCTCTCGGGAGGGCTGATCTGGAGTCCGTTCGGGGCTCCGGAGAGGGGAATCCGTCGCCATCGTCATCATCAACCATCCTCCATCACCAATTTCATGATGCTCATGGCCGTGCGTGAATAATTCCATCGTAGGCTTGCTGGATGGTGATGGGTTGGATGAGATTTATCATGTAATCGAGTTAGTTTTGTTAGTGTTTGATCCCTAGTATCCACTATGTTCTAAGATTGATGTTGCTATGACTTTGCTATGCTTAATGCTTGTCACTAGGGCCCGAGTGCCATGATTTTAGATCTGAACCTATTATGTTTTCATCAATATATGAGAGTTCTTGATCCTATCTTGCAAGTCTATAGTCACCTATTATGTGTTATGATCCGTTAACCCCGAAGTGACAATAATCGGGATACTTACCAGTGATGACCGTAGTTTGAGGAGTTCATGTATTCACTATGTGTTAATGCTTTGTTCCGGTACTCTATTAAAAGGAGGCCTTAATATCCCTTAGTTTCCAATAGGACCTCGCTGCCACGGGAGGGTAGGACAAAAGATGTCATGCAAGTTCCTTTCCATAAGCACGTATGACTATATTCGGAATACATGCCTACGTTACATTGATGAACTGGAGCTAGTTCTGTGTCACCCTAGGTTATGACTGTTACATGATGAACCGCATCCGGCATAATTCTCCATCACTGATCCATTGCCTACGAGCTTACCATATATTGTTCTTCGCTTATTTACTTTTCCGTTGCTATTGTTATCATCACTATAAAACGCCAACAATATAACTTCTGCTACCGTTACCTTTTGCTGCTGTTACCACTACTATCATATTACTTTGCTACTAAATACTTTGCTGCAGATATTAAGTTATCCAGGTGTGGTTGAATTGACAACTCAGCTGCTAATACTTGAGAATATTCTTTGGCTCCCCTTGTGTCGAATCAATAAATTCGGGTTGAATACTCTACCCTCGAAAACGGTTGCGATCCCCTATACTTGTGGGTTATCAAAGGCCCATGTTTTTATGGGCTCGAGATATTTACACCTGTAAACGGCCAATTGTTACTGAGGGCCCAAATTATGTTTAGGCCTATTAAAGGCCCACTATGGGCACAGGCCTACCAGAAAAATATGAAAGCTTATGCTGATTTAGGCCCAGATATTTTTAGTGGGCTACATGCAAATTTCGGCCCATAATCGTTTTTAGCCCAATTGGAATGGGCCCAACGAATGTTGGCATGTTGGGCTCCTACGAAGGTTTCGGCCGAATACATTACTAAGATAAACCTACACTATACAAAAATAGCGTCGTAACTACTACAGCCTTTGACAGCATCATAAATGTTGTATCACAACAAAATAAATTCCAACCATAGAACAAAAGGCCTGTTGGCACAAATTTTACAGTCCTTGCAGATAAAAGCACCATCAGATGTATAGAAGCACAGATCATTTGACCTAAGTGCTAATGTTAAGGCTGTAGAATCTGATGGAGCAACACGATTTTCACCTTTTTCCGCTATTGATCTTGAACAACGAAGCAAATGTCTGATAGTCTGGTTTCAAAACCCTTCATATCTTGATGACATTTGTCAACCACTATTCTTGTTTCCAAAATGACGTCCATTAGGGATTGGACTTGTGTTTGGAGCACAGATATATCACTCAGTCTAGCAGGAAGATTTTGTTTAGTAGGCGATTTGGACGAGGTTACCTTGACAACCAACCTAGAATTACACAGGAAGGTGCTTTTTGCACTGTTAGTGGAGAGATACTAACGCACTGCAGTAAGAGGTGACATTGTGCCAGTGGTAGCCTCGTCACCTTCAGGTGGTTGTGGTTGTTCAATCATTTGTTCCATAGCTTCCTGGAAGTTTGAACTTGTAGATTGGTGTACCAGATAAGTTACTAATGAGACAAAAACAAACAAAGTAGGTTACACATTTATACATAACTTAATTTGGTGAACTACTATAATACATTAGCATGTATTGTAGTGCCAACTACATAATAAAATCACTTTCAGAACATATGTCCATGTAGCATGCCTAATGTATTGTCTATTTCCTCACATTCGTTGACATCTAATGATAAAGAGACATGGTTTAAAGTAGGATGAACATAGTATGACATCATTCATGTCATGGGCAAACAGATATAAAACAAACATGCTACTTTATCATTATGTGCGCACGTGAACATAACAACTAGATTACAGATCAAGGCCAAAAGAATATCCTCCATCTCCTTTAAACCATGTAAGGTGAAATGATACGTTAAGACAACTGTGTATAAAACTGAACAGAGTAACTGACATTGGCTGCAAACCAAGTAGTTAAATGAACACATCAAAGTACCAATCAGTTCAAAGGTAGGAGGAGTAAGGACTTCCAACAACGGCTTGAACTGGTGTGCTCATGCCCTTCATCTTACTGGTGTGGCAATCCTTGAAGATTTGCATTGCATTCAGTTCAGGTTCTTTTTGGTCTGCACAGGCTTTCCTCTGTATTTGGAACAAGTCAATATAGATACGATAATATGGCACAGAAAAAAGAAGGAAGTAGCAGCTATTTACAAGAGCCTTGTAGTGTGCAATATAGCTACGAGATCCTGTTGTCTGTTGGAATTTAACTTTATAACGGTTGGTCTTGTTCTTCAAACAGTTATCCTAGAAGAAGATACACTTGTAAGGCACATACATAAATAAAAGTTCAATATGTGGTCTGATCAAATACACAACCTACATGATACTTTGGATTAGACTAGTGTTTAACGAGGGCTATCCAGTCTTCATCTGTAATATATTCCACTAGAGATGTTTGGGCAATTTCATTGTTAGCCCTTATTTCAAAGTGAGATTTTCTAAGGTGGTACCGATACTATCACAGAGCAGACTGAAAAACATGAGTGCATGCTTGTTTAGTTGCATCATCTTTCGGATCCAACTTGAACCTCATCTGTTGAAAAAAGAATGTGAGTCTTATTAGGAGGAAGCTAGAAAGTATGGGACAGAGCAAGACAATATTACTAATTGCGATGAATAACATTACTTACGGATAAATGGTCAAGGAAGGTGTTAAACTGGGTATTGTCTTTCTCATTCCTTTACTGGATCCACGTTGGGAGGATACATGCATGACACCTAATGGCAATGGCTACCTCTGATACTAACTTGGCTGACTCTGTAGCATCACGTGGCCTTTTTAAACCTACGTCAAAATGGATCTCCATTCTTCCTCCTTTAGATTTTGTTAATCTGTCAAGCATTATCCCTAATGTCTGTTTCCACTTGCGCCGTGGTGCTAGTTCAACTACGAATATGGAAAGTGTTAGTGTACATCAAACTGTGAGAGTACATATAAAGGAGCATGCAACTGCAACTTGACTCGGTCAGGTACCGTCTTGGTGTTGATGCTCATGAGGTTTATCTAATCTTGCCAAGTCCTGTTGTGTGAGCAGTGCTTTAGAAGTAGTGTTAGGTGTGAAGGCAGCTTGGGAACTGGCCAGTTCCGGATCAAACGAATGAGTAACTCATTGAGATGCTGGTACAGTTGAAGCGGATGCTGCAGCCGGTGGAGCAGGTGATACTGTGTTTGTAGATTTAACCGGTGGACTTGGACCTTCTACTGCACTATAAGTAACAGCAGAATCTGGACGGCAGATCCTTTTCCGTTTCCCCCCAGGAGTAACACCACTCCCTACTATATTATTTTCCTTGCACTTTTTTGACTTTGCCATGTCAAGCCGTACCCACAACACAAAAGAATAAAATCGCTCTTCATAACTCATTGATGCATGATACAGACAAGCAATACTTTGATGTAAGACAACCGTATGAGGATGGAATATGTAAGAAAAACAGGACGGCATGACATATTCACAGCTACGATGTGTAAACTAAGCAGAAGGATTTTCAAGAAAATAGAAGTATTGCAAGCTAGACACCATATAAAAGATGCAACCAATATTACTCTGCCAAGTTAAAAGTGTCTTGTTATAAGTGGCAATTCGAAAAATTAGAAGCAGTACAGTGTAGAAATCAATGCAAGATGCAACCACTATCAAACTGCCATGTTAAAAGCATCCAATCATGAGTGACTGATGCAGGATACACACGAAGAAGGGGTACTGATTTGGGGCAGGATCAGCGCAAGCGGCAGGAATGACGCGCGTCGCCGGGTGTCCCAAATCCTCTCCCCCCGTCTTTGCTCCCCATAGGGGCTTGAAGGAGGCCCGGAGCTCTTGAATATCAACCGTCGAGGGGAAGAAGAAGGCGGACTTCGTCCGGTCCCCTGACAGCGCGCTCTCCGGCGGCTCCACCGTCCCGGCGCCCTTAGCCACCCCCTTGCCCTTGGCGAATTTGGGAGCAATGGCGACCAAGAAGTTTAGAGGGCTGAGGAAGGGGGATGGCGAAGCAACAACGGCAGGCGATGGTGGAAGCTTAGGAAGGAAGGAAGAGAGGAAACGACGGCTCTGAGATAGGAAAAGGTACGAGGAAAGAGGAGAAAGTGAGCAGCGCGCCCGCGGTTATTCCTTTCTTATGGGGGAAAACAATGGGCCGCCTCCTTTCACATTAACTGTGATGTGACGCATGCCCGCGGGAAGAAACCCCACGCATGCCGCCTACATCACACACGCCTCCCCACACCGCGCCACGCGCGGGAAGCGTGGGAAGCACAACGCGCGAAGAAACTTACCGCGGTAAAAATCGCCCCGCCTGCCTGCGCACCGTTTTTGGGCCTAGCCCAATGACACGATTGCGCTTACGTGTGGCCCAGGCCCGGGGGATCCTATCAGTGTACAAAAAGAGGGGTACACTTTTTGAACCCCTATAACTGTGCACGGGCAGTCTGAGCCACGGGCACCACCACACTCAGCAAGGCAAGGGAGGTGAGCCAAGGTAAGGCCGAAGCTCAGGAGAAGCAGAACGACGCCAAGATCAAGACCACAAAGAGCAAAGGGGACGAAGCGGACCCCCTCGGCAAGATCCTTGCCAGGAGGCGGTTTTAGCAAACCTGGCAAGACCCTTGCCATTGCAGCTCGCCCCACACCTACGGAGTAAGTCACCCTTGAGTCCACTGCCCCCATGGGGCACGGATTCGGGAGACATCCCCGTGGTGGCATGTGGATCTTTGTGAAGACATTCAAGATCAGATACACCCTTTAGAAGATGATGATCCTTGGCGGGATCCCAGCCAAGGAGGACCACTAGGCCCCTAGCAAAAGCCTTGCCGGGGATGACAACAGGCGCCACGGCAAGACCCTTGCCGGGGCCCCGGCAAGGCCCTTGCCAAGAACACCCGTAGGGACACCATCAGGCCCATGCCAGTCAAACCTCCACCGCCGTTCGCATGCAGCTACCGACCCAACCAGCTAGGCAGGCACCTGCGTGGCGGCATGAGGATCTTCATGGAGACCCACCACTGCGCCACCTCAGCTGCCTGCCTGCCTACATGGCACCACGAGCGCCACTGGCCAGGGCGCGTGTCGACACGAGAGGGAGCAGCGACGGATGAGATAGGGCTCTCCCCCATCCCCGATAAAGCAAGGACACCTGGGCAAGACGCATTAAATGCGCCTTGTCATGTAATGAAAGGGATAACCTCACATCTCTGTACCCTTTCCACCTCCTGTGTGCCACTGTGGCAACCCCTTTCCTATAAAAGGAGGCCCGAGGTGACTAGGAGGAGGATTCGGCTTTTTGGAGCTCCTCACGTCCCATAGCTAGCTCAAGAACACAGATATACAATCCCCCAAAGAAGGAGTAGGGTTTTATGCATCCTCATGGCCCGAACCTGGATAAACGAACCGTGTGCTATCTGTTTGATCCGCTATTCTCATGACCCCGCGCCCCGCAACCGTAGTAGGGATTCTTGTGATCCCATAGGTGTCGTTCCCACCGACACTTGTTTCTACCAAGAGGCATTGGATGCCTTCAACTCGGGAGATGCGTACCTCCGTGCCGCTCAAAATGGTCTAGCCAGAGCCACGGAGCAATATGTAAAATACATACGAGTAAGAAACTTTTGGTAATTATATATATACCAGTAGCCCCCGAGACTTGAAACAGTTAGAATAACTGATTTAAGGATCATTTGCTATGCAGGTTCTTACAAAAAAGAATACCCTACTGTCCCAGGAGCTGGAAGAGTGCAAAGCCCAACTTGAGGCCGCACTAGCCGCGGCAGGGGAGCCCAAGGAGACCCCCTCTGGTTATATAGGCTTCGAAAGATAAGTATTTTGCGAAGTGCGGCGTGGGTGCAAATCCGACAATTGAAATTGCAGATGGCGCCGGATTAAATCCGGAAAAGCAATAACTCCTACGCCAGCTGAAGGCTGGTGAGAGTGTGCTGACAAAGGTGAGGCGGGAGAAGAACGATCTCCAAGATGCCAACACCAAGCTGGGCGTTGTACTGAAGGATGTTCATGCCCAGCTATTGGACTCCGTTAAGGAGAATCAGCGGCTTCGACGCGGCATATTTAGTAAGTGCTTAAACAAACTTTGAAAAAAGAGTTCGGCGAGGAAGTCGACTAACAGAGTAATGTCTGTAGGTATGCTAACAGGTCGTCCTACAGAGGAAATGCCCGGTTCTACGGGTGACCTTCTTCCCGAGCTCTCACAACTGCACGAGCGAGTTCAGCAGGTGATGCAAGGCGTCGCCCATGCCTTGTGGCCATCCGTCTCCATACCGAAAGCCTTGGGGAGCTTGTAGAGAAGCTGAAGGGAGCGCGGCGGCGCTTCCGATTATGGAAGATGTCGGCCTGCCGTCAAGGCGCCAGGGAGGCCTGGGCCATGGTGAAGACGCGGTACATGAAGGCTGACCCAAACCACATGCCGAGGTCGGACCCGTGGGGCCCGATGGGAAGGAGATCTCTATGAGCTTAGTATACGGCCAAGTAGAATTGGCCGCAAAGTATTCCCAACAGGACTGTAAGTTAGACAACCTGTTTGATGGTATTGAAGAGGAATACAGTCAGTCAGATTGACTATGTAATTTTAATTGACATGTGTAATGCCTTCTTTCCGGATTGTAGATCGTTTGTCATGGCCGACCTTTTCACTTCAACCTCGGGACCTGACGGTCCGGAGTGTGTCCGAATACCCTTGCAGTTATATAAGAACCGGGGTATGCATGGAGACCAGGCATAGGGGTCATTAGTCCTTGAACAGACAAGTGCCCAACTAGTTATGTTATATTACATGGTTATTAAGAAACATCTTCCAGGGAGAATAGTTCTGTTAGGGGTTCCTTTCCCTGGGAGGCATGCCCTAAAGTGCATGTCCATTCTGCGAAAAGAGATGCAGGAAAAACATCTGGGGGCGTATAGATCAATAAGTGAAAAAATATCATCTTTAGTTCACCGACCGAATATTCCCTTAAGAACGCTAGCTTTTGGCTTCACCCAGTCTGAGGTACACATCCGGCTGACCCGGCAGTAACAATCGCAGAGGTGCGCCCTTTACCACCTAGCCGAACAATCGGGAACGTAGGGGTAAGCACAGGAGCCAGGCAACCCAGCTTGGCCAAAACTTAAGTCATATCGATGCATATAATGGTGAATAAAAGGGACATGCGGAAGTGTGACACATTTGTTGGGCATGAAGCTCGTATAAATAAGCTTCTTTTTAAAGAATCCCCCAGGTTTAATGAGCGCGGATAGCGCGCCACTTTATGAGCCTTTAAAGGCTATAAGAGAGTGAGAAATGTAAGACAGAATGTATATAAAAAAATGGAAAGAGGAAGGAGACGAACACAGAGTCCGACGCTAGGCATAGAATCTTCGGAGACGGGTTGTGTTCCATGGGTTCGGCTCGAGTCGGTTATCGGATGCATCTCGCAGGCGGTACGCTCCACCAGTCAGGACTTGGTCAATTATGAAGGGACCTTCCCACTTGGGCTTGAGTTTGTCCTTTTTCTTGTCCGGCAGGCATAGAACTAATTTGCCAACATTGTAATTTTTGGCCCATACTTCTCTGCTTTGGTATCTTCGAGCCTGCTGTTGATGGAATGCGGAACGGGCTTTTGCCATGTCACGCTCTTCCTCCAAGGTGTCCAAACTGTCTTGCCGATCGAGCTCGGCTTCTCTTTCTTCGTACATGCGCACTCGAGGTGAGTCATGAATTATGTCGCAGGGCAAAACTGCCTCTGCGCCGTAGACCATGAAGAATTGTGTGTATCCGGTGGTGCGATTCGGCGTGGTCCGCAGCCCCCAGAGTACGGAGTCGAGCTCCTCTACCCAGTGTGTACTAGATTCCTTAAGGGACTGCACTAATCTGGGTTTGATGCCGCTCATGATAAGACCATTTGGACGTTCGACCTGGCCGTTGGTTTGTGGGTGATAGACGGAAGCATAATCGAGCTTGATGCCCATGTTTTTGCACCAGAGTTTTACCTCATCGGCCGTAAAGTTCGTGCCGTTATCAGTGATGATGCTGTGGGGGATGTCGTAACTATGTACAACCCTGGATATAAAGTCTATCACCGGTCCGGATTCGGCCGTCTTAACAGGCTTGGCTTCTATCCATTTGGTGAACTTATCCACCATGACCAGAAAGTATTTTTTCTTGTGTGTTCCGCCTTTAAGGGGTCCAACCATGTCAAGCCCCCAGACCGCGAAGGGCCAAGTGATGGGGATAGTTTGGAGGGCGGTGGGTGGCATATGGCTTTGGTTTGCAAAAAGCTGGCAACCGACGCATCGTTGGACTAAGTCCTGGGCGTCTGCCCGTGCCGTCGGCCAATAAAAGCCTGTACGGAAGGCCTTGCTTACAAGGGACCGAGCTGCAGCGTGATGACCGCCGAGTTTGGCATGAATTTCAGCCAGGAGGTTCCGCCCTTCCTCTTCAGAGATGCACCTTTGAAGGACTCCGGTAGTGCTTTTCTTATAAAGCTCTCCCTCATGGACTTTATAGGCTTTAGATCACCGCACTATGCAGCGTGCCTCATTTTGGTCCTCGAGGAGTTCCTGCCTAGTAAGGTAGGCAAGGAATGGTTCTGTCCACGGGGAGATGACGACCATTATTATGTGGGCTGAAGGTGTTATTTCATTGGCAGAGCCTCCAATTATGTCAGAGTGTTTGGTGTCGGGCAGTGCGGTTGGGTCCGGGCTGTTATTGCCGGGTTCCCCTTCCCATACTACGGATGGCTTGAACAGCCTTTCCAGGAAGATGTTGGGGGGGGGGACTACATCGCGTTTTGTGCTGATGCGTGCCAGGACATCTGCCGCCTGATTATTTTCCCGGGCTATATGGTGAAATTCGAGCCCTTCGAACCGAGCTGACATTTTTAGGACGGCATTGCGATAAGCTGCCATTTTTGGATCGTTGGCATCAAAGTCTCCATTTATTTGGGATATTGCGAGGTTCGAGTCCCCGTGCACCTCTAGGCGTTGAATGCCCATGGATACTGCCATCCGGAGACCATGTAAAAGGGCCTCATATTCGGCTGCATTGTTGGAGTCTGTGTACATTATCTGGAGTACATATTAAACTGTGTCTCCTGTGGGGGACGTCAAAACGACGCCAGCCCCTAGACCGGCCAACATTTTGGATCCGTTGAAGTGCATGACCCAGTTTGAATATGTGTCGTACTCTTTAGGGAGTTCGGCCTCCGTCCATTCTGCGACGAAGTCGGCAAAAACTTGCGACTTGATAGCTCGCCGTGGCTTGTAAGTTATGTCGAACGGGAGGAGCTCAATGGCCCATTTTCCAATCCGGCCCATCGTGTGGCGGTTGTTTATAATATCGTTAAGTCGCACTTCTGAGGCTACTGTTATTGAACACTCTTGAATGTAGTGTCGCAGCTTCCGGGATGCCATAAATACCGCGTACGCAATCTTTTGATAATGCGGGTACCGTGACTTATACGGAGTAAGGACAGTGGACACATAGTAGACCGGCTTTTGAAGGGGGAATTTGTGTCTGTCCGTTTCTCGTTCGACGATGAGCATTGCGCTTACGACCTGATGGGTTGCTGCAATGTATAATAGCATTGGTTCACCAATGTTTGGCGCAGCCAGGACTGGGTTTGTTTCCAAGATGGCTTTTATTTCGTCGAGTCCGGCCGTGGCTGCATCCGTCCACTCAAAGTGTTCGGTGCACTGAAGGAGGCGGTAAAGGGGTAGGGCCTTTTCTCCCAAGCGGGAGATAAAGCGGCTTAGAGCCGCCACGCATCCGATTAATTTTTGTATTTGTTTGAGGTCCTTCGGGATATCCAATTGTGACAGAGCTCGGATCTTGGCTGGATTTGCTTCAATTCCTCTACCAGATACAATGAAGCCCAAGAGCTTTCTGCCTGGAACGCCGAAAACGCATTTTTCCGGGTTGAGCTTGATGTCGTATGTTCGGAGGTTATCGAATGTTAGCCTCAAGTCGTCTACTAGAGATTCGACATGTCTTGTTTTAACGACCACATCATCTACGTAAGCCTCCACCGTTTTGCCGATCTGGTTTGCCAGACATGTCTGAATCATGCACTGATATATTGCGCCAACGCTTTTGAGCCCGAAGGGCATTGTGTTGAAGCAGGATGGGCCGTATGGTGTGATGAATGCCGTTGCGGCTTGGTCTGACTCTGCCATCTTTATTTGATGGTAGCCGGAGTATGCGTCGAGGAAACACAACGAATCGTGTCCTGTGGTAGCGTCGATAATTTGATTGATGCGGGGGAGAGGGAAGGGATCCTTTGGGCAAGCCTTGTTAAGGTCTTTAAAATCAACGCACAGGCGCCAGGATTTGTCCTTCTTTGGTACCATCACCAGGTTTGCTAGCCAGTCCGGGTGTTTTATATCTTTGATGAATCCGGCCTCCAATAGCTTGTCTAGTTCCTCTCCCATGGCCTGTCTCTTAGGTTCGGAAAAATGCCGAAGAGCCTGTTTGACTGGCTTGAATCCTTTTAGGATATTTATACTGTGTTCGGCCAGCCTGCATGGGATTCCTGGCATGTCTGAAGGGTGCCAGGCAAAAATGTCCCAGTTCTCTCGCAGGAATTCTCGCAGTGCGGCGTCTACATTAGGGTTTAACTGTGCCCCGATGGAAGCTGTTTTATTGGGGTCCATTGGATGGACCTAGAATTTGACTACTTCGTACGCCGGTTTAAAGGAGGTGGACTTGGATCTTTTGTCGAGTATCACATCGTCCCTATTTACCATGGAGCGCAGCGCAGTCAGTTCCTCAGACGCTAGGGCTTCAGATAGCGCCTCGAGGGCCAGTGCGGCTGTCATGTTTTTGCCGCGGGGTGCTATGTCTGGATCACTAGCGAGAGTGATGATTCCGTTATGCCCGGGCATCTTGAGCTTCATGTACGCGTAATGGGGTATTGCTTGGAAGATTGTAAACGCTTCCCGCCCTAGCAGAGCGTGATATCCGCTACTGAACGGGGCCAGTTGGAATGTGACCTCTTCGGACCTGTAATTATCCGGCGTGCCGAACACCACATCTAGTGTGAGTTTTCCTGTACAGCGCGCTTCCTGACTGGGGATTATTCCTCTAAAGGTTGTGCTGCTTCGCTCAATGCGGTTCCAGTCTATTTCCATTTTTTGAAGGGTTTCCTCATAAATGAGATTCAATCCGCTGCCACCATCCATGAGTACCTTGGTAAGATGAAAGCCGTCCACTATTGGACTGAGGACCAATGCGGCTGGTGCTCGGGCTGTTCGGAATTTAGGTTCATCGTTGGTGTTAA
Organism: Triticum aestivum; assembly: GCF_018294505.1. NCBI lineage: Eukaryota > Viridiplantae > Streptophyta > Magnoliopsida > Poales > Poaceae > Triticum > Triticum aestivum. Next base: position 508,950,244 of record NC_057806.1, on the reverse strand, counting down.
AAGTAATAGCCGTGTCACTCCATGGGTTTATTGTTGCTACTTGGTAGACTTCGGCAAGGCTGCAGAGTGTTCTTTTTCGCATATTATTTGATGCAGAAGTCTCGAAGACTGTTAATACCGTATTGGTGTCTCTGGGGTGGCTTTCTGTGGCTTCTGGAATTAGAAGATCTTCGCCAATTTTTGCCACCTCCCGGAGTATCCAACATGCTCTAAGGCTGTGAGTTGGTGTGGCGCCCTATGCACTGTGAATTTTAGAGGGTCCATTAAGCCATCCTTCCAGTACGGTTCCGTTCCCTGTAGAGGGCTTTTGCTTTTTGGTATTGAACCCGGGTATCTGGCGATGATGCACCCTTTTATTTCAGACTAAGTTTGTATTCACGGCCGTATTGTCCCAAAATTTTATTTCGGTTTTCCAGGCGCTTTCCATCGCGTAGTACTTTTGTACTATGGACGCCTAGTCAGCGAAGCATCTAATACCACGTCGACTTATGGCGTTGAGAATTCCCTTGTCCGTGCAATTATTGTAGAAGCATGAAATTGCGTATTCCTCGCGGCAGTCCTTTATCCTGTTCATAACAAGGAGGAATCTGGCCCAGTAATGATGTACTGTTTCTTCGGGCTCTTGCCTAATTTGGGATATCGCTTTTGTACGGGTGGGTGGGTGTAATCAAATCCGAAACCTCACCCAATCTGAGACCCAGGGGCCATGGAGTTTCCGAACTTGGAAGTTTGGATTCTTGAATGTTGTCCAATGAATCTAGCCCGTCGCCTGACTTTAAGTTCAGGTCTTGAGTGATGTCCTCCCCTCCGCCGATATCCGGCTTGGAGGGATCGGGAATCTGGACATAGCTAGTCCTTAAGATAGATGAAGGGTCGCCGCACTGTCCCTCTACCACGACAACGTGATGGGTGACCTAGGGAGAGTTAATCTCTCTCCGATCGGGTTTAGGCCCAATCTGGTCGTAATCCGTAGTGACTCCCAGGGCGGCGATGCGATCCAAGAGCTCGTTTAGGGAAGAGAGCTCCATTGGATCTAGCTGCTCGGCAAATTCCAAGCTGACGTGAAGATTGCTTTCGATGACCCGAGAGGTCATCATCGGCGTAGCAGCCGAACAGGCAGTCATAAGGAAACCACCTAGCCGGAGCGTTTGGCCGATAGCCAAAGCTCCCTTAGCAACGGTACCGTCTTTAAAGACGGGATGAGGCATCCTTCCTAATGGCGATGACATAGAGGAACTCTCAATGAAAGCACCAATGTCGGTGTCAAAACCGGCGGATCTCGGGTAGGGGGTGCCAAACTGTGCGTCTAGGCGGATAGTAACAGGAGACAAGGGACACAATGTTTTAACCCAGGTTTGGGCCCTCTCGATGGAGGTAAATCCCTACTCCTGCTTGATTAATATTGATGATATGGGTAGTAAAAGAGTAGATCTACCACGAGATCAAGGAGGCTAAACCCTATAAGCTAGCGTATGGTATGATTGTTGTTCCTACGGACTAAAACCCTCCGGTTTATATAGACACCGGAGAGGGCTAGGGTTACACAGAGTCGGTTACAATGGTAGGAGATCTACATATCCGTACCTCCAAGCTTGCCTTCCATGCCAAGGAAAGTCCCTTCCGGACACGGGACGAAAAGTCTTTAATCTTGTATCTTCATAGTCCAGGAGTCCGGCGGAAGGTATAGTCCGGCTATCCGGACACCCCCTAATCCAGGACTCCCTCATGCACCATGCTTAAACGGCTTAGAATCGGGACTTCAAAGACGTTTTGAACGTCATGGACCATATGAGATGTTCCAGGAGTTGAAGTTAATATTTCAAGCAAATACCCGAGTTGAGAGATATGAAGTCTCCAACAAGTTTTATAGCTAAAAGATGGAGGAGAATAGCTCAAGTAGTGAGCATGTGCTCAGATTGTCTGGGTACTACAATCGCTTGAAACGAGTGGGATTTAATCTTCCAGATAAGATAGTGATTAACAGAATTCTCTAGTCACCATCACCAAGTTAGTAGAACTTCGTGATGAACTATGATATGCAAGGGAAAACGCAAACGATTCCCAAGCTCTTCGTAATGCTGAAATCAACGAAGGTAGAAATCAAGAAAAATATCAAGTGTTGATGGTAGACAAGACCACTAGTTTCAAGAAAAGGGCAAAGGGAAGAAGGGGAACTTCAAGAAGAACGACAAGCAAGTTGCTGCTCAAGTGAAGAAGCCCAACTCTGGTCCTAAGCTTGAGACTAAGTGCTTCTACTGCAAAGGGACTGGTCACTGGAAGCGGAACTGCCCCAAGTATTTGGCGGATAAGAAGGATGGCAAAGTGAACAAAGGTATATTTGATATACGAATTATTGATGTGTGTTTTACTAGTGTTCGTAGCAACCCCCCGGTATTTGATACTGGTTCAGTTGCTAAGAGTAGTAACGCGAAACGGGATTTGCAGAATGAACAGAGACTAGTTAAGGGTGAAGTGATGATGTGTGTTGGAAGTGGTTCCAAGATTGATATGATCATCATCACACACTCCCTATACTTTCGGGATTAGTGCTGAACCTAAATAAGTGTTATTTGGTGTTTGCATTGAGCATGAATATGATTTGATCATGTTTATTGCAATACGGTTATTCATTTAAGTAAGAGAATAAATTGTTGTTCTATTTACATATATGGTTACACACCCAATGAAAATGGTTCGTTGGATCTCGATCGTAGTGATACACATATTCGTAATATTGAAACCAAAAGATGCAAAGTTAATAATGATAGTGCAACTTATTTGTGGCATTGCCGTTTAAGTCATATTGGTGTAAAGCGGATGAAGAACTCCATGCTGATGGACTAATGGAATCACTTGATTATGAATCAGTTGATGCTTCCGAACCATGCCTCATGGGCAAGATGACTAAGACTCCGTTCTCCGGAACAATGCAGCAAGCAACAGATTTGTTGGAAATCATGCATACTAATGTATGTGGTCCGATGAATATTGAAGCTCGCGGCAGGTATCATTATTTTCTGATCTTCATAGATGATTTGAGCAGATATGAGTATATCTACTTGATGAAACACAAGTCTGAAACATTTGAAAAGTTCAAAGAATTTCAGAGTGAAGTGGAGAATCATCGTACCAAAATAAAAGTTTCTACGATATGATCGCAGAAGTAAAATATTTGAGTTACGAGTTTGGCCTTCAGTTAAAATAATGTGAAGTAGTTTCACTACTCACGCCACCTGGAACACCACAGTGTAATGGTGTGTCCGAATGTCGTAACCGTGCTTTATTAGATATGGTGCGATCTATGACGTCTCTTACTGATTTACCGCTATTGTTTTAGGGTTATGCATCAGAGACAACTACATTCACATTAAATAGGGCACCATCTAAATCCGTTGAGACGACACCGTATGAACTATGGTTTGGCAAGAAACCTAAGCTGCCGTTTCTTAAAGTTTGAGGTTGCAATGCTTATGTGAAAAAGTTTCAACCTGATAAGCTCAAACCCAAATCGGAGAAGTGCGTCTTCATAGTATACCCAAAAGAAAATGTTGGGTACACCTTCTATCACAGATCCGAAGGAAAGATATTTGTTGCTGAGAATGGATCCTTTCTAGAGAAGGAGTTTCTCTCAAAAGAAGTGAGTGGGAGGAAAGTAGAACTTGATGAGGTAACTGTACCTGCTCCCTTATTGGAAAGTAGTTCATCACAGAAATATGTTCTTGTGACTACTACACCAATTAGTGAGGAAGCTAATGATGATGATCATGTAACTTCAGATCAAGTTGCTACCGGTCCTTGTAGGTAAACCAGAGTGAGATCTGCACCAGAGTGGTACGATAATCCTGTTCTGGAGGCCATGTTACTTGACCATGACGAGCCTACGAACTATGAGGAAGCGATGATGAGCCCAGATTCCACAAAATGGCTTGAGGCCATGAAATCTAAGATGAGATCCATGTATGAGAACAAAGTATGGACTTTGATTGACTTGCCCATTGATCGGTGAGCCATTGAGATTAAATGGATCTTCAAGAGGAAGACAGACGCTGATAGTAGTGTTACTATCTACAAAGCTAGAATTGTCGCAAAAGGTTTTCGACAAGTTCAAAGTGTTGACTATGATGAGAGTTTCTCACTCGTATCTATGCTTAAGTCTGTCCGAATCATGTTAGCAATTGCCGCATTTTATGAAATCTGGCAAATGGATAAACAAAACTGCATTCCTTAATGGATTTATTAAAGAAGAGTTCTATATGATGCAACCAGAAGGTTTTGTCAATCCTAAAGGTACTAACAAAATATGCAAGCTCCAGCGATCCATCTATGGACTAGTGCAAGCATCTCGGAGTTGGAATATATGCTTTGATAAGTTGATTAAAGCATATAGTTTTATACAGACTTGCGGTGAAGCCTGTATTTACAAGAAAGTGAGTGGGAGCACCACAACATTTCTGATGAGTATATGTGAATGACATATTGTTGATCAGAGATAATGTAGAATTATTCTGCAAAGCATAAAGGAATGTTTGAAAGGAGTTTTTTCAAAGAAAGACCTTGGTGAAGCTGCTTAGATATTGAGCATCAAGATCTATAGAGATAGATCAAGACGCTTGATAAGTTTTTCAGTGAGTACATACCTTGACAAGATTTTGAAGTAGTTCAAAATAGAACAGTCAAAGAAGGAGTTCTTGCCTGTGTTACAAGGTGTGAAGTTGAGTAAGACTCAAAACCTAACCACGGCAGAAGATAGAGAGAGAATGAAAGTCATTCCCTATGCCTCGGCATAGGTTCTATAAAGTATGTCATGCTGTGTACCAGACCTATTGTATACCCTGCCCTGAGTTTGGCAAGGGAGTACAATAGTGATCTAGGAGTAGAACACTGGACATTGGTCAAAATTATCCTTAGTGGAATAAGGATATGTTTCTTGATTATGGAGGTGATAGAAGGTTCGTCGTAAAGGGTTATGTCAATGTAAGTTTTGACACTGATCCAAATGACTCAAAGTCTCAATCCGGATACATATTGAAAGTGGGAGCAATTAGCTAGAGTAGCTCCGTGCAGATCATTGTTGACATAGAAGTTTGCAAAATACATACGGATCTGAATGTAGCAGACCAATTGACTAAACTTCCCTCACAAGCAAAACATGATCACACCTTAGTACTCTTTGGGTATTAATCACATAGCGATGTGAACTAGATTATTGACTCTAGTAAACCCTTTGGGTGTTGATCACATGTCAATGTGAACTATGGGTGTTAATCACATGGTGATGTGAACTATTGGTATTAAATCACATGGCGATGTGAACTAGATTATTGACTCTAGTGCAAGTGGGAGACTGAAGGAAATATGCCCTAGAGGCAATAATAAAGTTATTATTTATTTCCTTATACCATGATAAATGTTTATTATTCATGCTAGAATTGTATTAACCGGAAACATAATACATGTGTGAATACATAGACAAACAGAGTGTCACTAGTATGCCTCTACTTGACTAGCTCGTAGATCAAAGATGGTTATGTTTCCTAACCATAGACATGAGTTGTCATTTGATTAACGGGATCACATCATTAGGAGAATGATGTGATTGACTTGACCCATTCCGTTAGCTTAGCACTTGATCGTTTAGTTTGGTGCTATTGCTTTCTTCATGACTTATACATGTTCCTATGACTATGAGATTATGCAACTCCCATTTACCGGAGGAACACTTTGTGTGCTACCAAACGTCACAACGTAACTGAGTGATTATAAAGGTGCTCTACAGGTGTCTCCGAAGGTACTTGTTGTGTTGGCGTATTGTCGGAGAGGTATCTCTGGGCCCTCTCGGTAATGCACATCACTTAAAGCCTTGGAAGCATTGCAACTAATGAGTTAGTTGCGGGATGATGTGTTACAGAACGAGTAAAGAGACTTGCCGGTAATGAGATTGAACTAGGTATTGAGATACCGACGATCGAATCTCGGGCAAGTAACATACCGATGACAAAGGGAACAATGTATGCTGTTATGCGGTTTGACTGATAAAGATCTCCGTAGAATATGTGGGAGCCAGTATGAGCATCCAGGTTCCGCTATTGGTTATTGACCGAAGACGTGTCTCGGTCATGTCTACATTGTTCTCGAACCCATAGGGTCCGCACGCTTAAGGTTTCGATGACAGTTATATTATGAGTTTATGAGTTCTGATGTACCGAAGGAGTTTGGAGTCCCGGTTGAGATCGGGGACATGACGAGGAGTCTCGAAATGGTTGAGACGTAAAGATCGATATATTGGACAACTATATTCAGAAAGGTTCCGAGTGATTCGGGTATTTTTCGGAGTACTGGAGAGTTGCGGGAATTCGCCGGGGAGTATATGGGCCTTATTGGGCCATACGGGAATAGAGGAGAGAGGCCAAAAGGAAGGAGGCGCGTGCACCCCCTCTGGTCCTAATTGGACAAGGGGTGCAGCCCCCTTTTCCTTGTTCCTCTCCCCCTCTTTCCTTCTCTCCTACTGCAACAAGGGAAAGGAGGAGTCCTACTCCCGGTGGGAGTAGGACTCCCCCCTTGGCGCACCCTCCTCCTAGGCCGGCCGCCTCCCCCCTTGCTCCTTTATATTCGGGGGCAGGGGGCACCCCATAGACACAGCAATTGATCATTGATCTCTTAGCCGTGTGCGGTGGCCCCCTCCACCATAATCCTCGATAATATTGTAGCGGTGCTTAGGCGAAGCCCTACGATGGTAGAACATCAAGATCGTCACCACGCCGTCATGCTGACGGAACTCTTCCCCAAAATTCTGCTAGATTGGAGTCCGGGGATCGTCATCGAGCTGAACGTGTGCTAGAACTCGGAGGTGCCGTAGTTTCAGTGCTTGATCGGTCGGGTCGTGAAGACGTACGACTACATCAACCGCGTTGTGCTAACGCTTCCGCTTTCGGTCTACGAGGGTACATAGACAACACTCTCCTCTCTCATTGCTACGCATTACCATGATCTTGCGTGTACGTACGATTTTTTTTGAAATTACTACGTTCCCCAACATAGGGATGTCAGATACTTGCCATGCAAACACATCGACATTCGCCCGCAGGAAGGCGATGAGCGCGCTTTCCTATTTGCTATCGAGGGGGAGTGGTTAAAGCCCCGCCTGTGCCGTCCTCCTTGACATACACCTTCTTGGTTTCTGGTGGTGCAGCCTTGGACTTCTTGCTCTTGCTGGTGGAGCTCTCTGGCACGTTCTCAATGGGAGCGCAGCACTCCGAAGAGGTGCGCTTGCCGGAGTGGGTGCAAGAGGTCTCGCCAAAAGAGATCTTGCCGGAAGGGATCTTGCCCACTTCTTCCTCCCTGGAGCTTGAGCGGCAGGGGCAAGTGTCTTCGCGGCAGTTGCTGCAACTGCCTCTCGGTAAAGTTGATCAGTGCAGATGAGCGCATCCTTCTTGTCGGAGGGGACGGTGATGATGGTCAGCGGACCTGGCATCTTTAACGTGTTATAGGCGTAGTGGGATGCCGCCATGAACTTGGCTAGCGCAGGGCGACCAAGGATCCCATTGTATGGCAAGGGGATCTCGGCAACATCGAAGACGATCTTCTCCGTCCTATAGTTCAGCTCGCCCCCAAATGTAACGGGCAGTGTGATTTTACCTTTAGGCTGGCTCCTTCCTGGGTTGACACTTTGAAACATGCCCGTCTCTTCGAGGTCTCCATCAGGAATCTGCAGCTTCTTGATTACAGCGGGCGAGATCAAATTCAGACCGGCCCCACCGTCAACCAGCACTTTCGTCACCTTGAGATTGCGTATTGTTGGTGAGACCAAAAATGGCAAACACCCGACCGCAGTTATGCGATCAGGGTGATCCTCAGTGTCAAAAATGATGGGCGTGCGGGACCACTTCAGGGGCTTCTGGGCATCAAACGACGGCTCTGCCGCAACAACCACACGCGCCCACTACTTCAGCTAGCGGTGTGAGGTCTGCAACGAGGCGCCACCATTGACGCACATGGCCTCTTTAGCCTTCTGGAACTCGTGCTCACCGGACTTGTCGTCCTCGTTGTGATCATCATCTTCCACTTTCTGGTCGCGGCCCCCTTGGCCGCCACGCTTCTTGCCGGATACCACAGCACCATCCTGACCCTTCTCCTTGTCTCGCCTTTCATATTTAGCCTTCTGCTTTTCAGCAAGTAGCTCAACTTGTCGGCAGTTCTGGAGGTCATGGCCCTTGGTGTGGTGGATCTTGCAGTACTGCTTGTCGGAGCCTCCTGGCTTGCCGGCGGCCGCTAGGGCCAAGTAGGCAGCACACCTGGCAACCTCCTTGTTGGTGTCTGATACTTTTCCAAACACGTTTGCCCTTGTTTTGGACTCTAACTTGCATGATTTGAATGGAACTAACCCGGACTAACGTTGTTTTCAGCAGAATTGCCATGGTGTTATTTTTGTGCAGAAATAAAAGTTCTCGGAATGACCTGAAAATCAACGGAGAATTATTTGGGAATATTAAAAAATACTGGAAGAAAGATCCACGTCAGGGGGGCACCACCTGTCCACGAGGGTGGGGCGCCCGCCCCCTACCTCATGGGCCTCCTGATGCTCCACTGACCTCAACCCTGACACCCTATATTCACTTTCGAGGAGAAAAAAATCAGAGAGAAGGATTCATCGCGTTTTACGATACGGAGCCGCCGCCAAGACCTAAACTCTCTCAGGAGGGCTGATCTGGAGTCCGTTCGTGGCTCCGGGAGAGGGGAATCCGTCGCCATCGTCATCATCAACCTTCCTCCATCACCAATTTCATGATGCTCACCATCGTGCGTGAGTAATTCCATCGTAGGCTTGCTGGTCGGTGATGGGTTGGATGAGATTTATCATGTAATCGAGTTAGTTTTGTTAGGGTTTGATCCCTAGTATCCACTATGTTCTGAGATTGATGTTGCTATGACTTTGCTATGCTCAATGCTTGTCACTAGGGTTCGAGTGCCATGATTTCAGATCTGAACCTATTATGTTTTCATCAATATACGAGAGTTCTTGATCCTATCTTGCAAGTCTATGATACATCCATTTTGCATCATGCTTTTATATCAATATTTATTGCATTATGGGTTGTTATTACACATTATGTCACAATACTTATGCCTATTCTCTCTTATTTTACAAGGTTTACATAAAGAGGGAGAATACTGGCAGCTGGGATTCTGGGCTGGAAAAGGAGCAAATATTAGAGACCTATTCTACACAGCTCCAAAAGTCTTGAAACTTCACGGAAGATGTTTTCCACAACGGAAGAAACTCACCAGGGGGGCCACACCATGCCCACGAGGGTGGGGGGCGCGCCCTACCCCCCTGGGCGCGCCCCTACCTCGTGGACCCCCTGATGGCCATCTTCTGCTATATGGAGTCTTTCGATGGGAAAAAAAATCATAAGCCATCTTCTCGGACGAAACTCCGCCGCCACGAGGCGGAACCTTGGCAGAATCAATCTAGGGCTCTGGTGGAGCTGTTCTGCTGGGGAAACTTCCCTCCCGGAGGGGGAAATCATCACCATCGTCATCACCAACCCTCCTCTCATCGGGAGAGGGCAATCTCCATCAACATCTTCATCAGCACCATCTCATCTCAAAACCCTAGTTCATCTCTTGTATCCAATTCTTTTCTCCAAGTTCGAGATTGGTGCTAGTAGGTTGCTAGTAGTGTTAATTACTCCTTGTAGTTGATGCTAGTTGGTTTAATTGGTGGAAGATCATATGTTCAGATCCTATATGCATATTAATACCCCTCTAATTATGAACATGTTTATGCTTTGTGAGTAGTTACTTTTGTTCCTGAGGACATGGGAGAAGTCTTGCTATTAGTAGTCATGTGAATTTGATATTCGTTTGATATTTTGATGAGATGTATGTTGTCTCTCCTCTAGTGGTGTTATGTGAACATAGACTACATGAGACTTCACCATTATTTGGGCCTAGAGGAAGGCATTGGGAAGTAATAAGTAGATGATGGGTTGCTAGAGTGACAGAAGCTTAAACCCTAGTTTATGCGTTGCTTCGTAAGGGGCTGATTTGGATCCATATGTTTCATGCTATGATTAGGTTTACCTTAATACTTTTGTTGTATTTGCGGATGCTTGCAATAGAGGTTAATCATAAGTGGGATGTTTGTCCAAGTAAGGACAGCACCCAAGCACCGGTCCACCCACATACCAAATTATCAAAGTACCGAACGTGAATCATATGAACATGATGAAAACTAGCTTGACGATATTCCCATGTGTCCTCGGGAGCGCTTTACATAATATAAGAGTTTGTCCAGGCTTGTCCTTTGCTACAAAAGGATTGGGCCACCTTGTTGCACTTTATTTACTTTTGTTACTTGTTGCTCGTTACAAATTATCCTATCACAAAACTATCTGTTACCACTTATTTCAGTACTTGCAGAGAATACCTTACTGGAAACCACTTATCATTTCCTTCTGCTCCTCGTTGGGTTCGACACTCTTACTTATAGAAAGGACTATGATAGATCCCCTATACTTGTGGGTCATCAAGACTCTTTTTTGGCGCCGTTGCCGGGGAGTGAAGCGCCTTTGGTAGGTGGAATTTGGTAAGTAAAAATTTATATAGTGTGCTGAAATTTACTGTCACATGTTACCATGGAAGGTAATCCTCTGAGGGGCTTGTTTGGGGTATATTCACCCCGACCAGCAGAGCAAAGAGTTGCTCCTCAACCTACTGAACCTACTGAAAATGAATATGAAAATGAAAATGCTTGCTTTGAAGTTCCTTTGGGTATGATAGAAAAACTGCTAGCTAATCCTTTTCTAGGAGATGGACCAAAACATCCTGATGAACATTTGATATATGTGGATCAAGTTTGTGGATTATTTAAGCTTGCAGGTGTACCCGCAGATGTTGTTAAGAAGAAAGTCTTCCCCTTATCTTTGAGGGGAGATGCATTGACATGGTATAGGCTATGTGATGATATGACGTCTTGGAATTACAAACGATTGAAATTGGAATTTCATCCGAAGTTTTATCCTATGCATCTTGTTCATCGTGATCGCAATTATATATATAATTTTTGGCCTCGTGAAGGAGAAAGAATCGCTCAAGCTTGGGGGAGGCTTAATCAATGTTATATTCATTCCCCAATCATGAGCTCTCAAGAGAAATGATTATTCAAAATTTTTATGCTCGGCTTTCTGGTAACAATCGCACCATGCTTGATACTTCTTGTGCTGGCTCTTTTATGATGAAGACTATTGAATTCAAATGGGATTTATTGGAAAGAATTAAACGCAACTCTGAAGATTGGGACCTCAACAATGGTAAGGAGTCTGGTATGACACCTAGTTTTGATTGTGTTAAATCTTTTATGGATACCGATATTTTTCGTTAATTTAGGACTAAATATATGGACTGTACTCTGAGGTAGTAGCTTCTTTCTGTGAATCTTTTGCTACTTATGTTGATCTCCTGAAGGAGAAGTGGTTTGAATATCATCCTCCCATAGAAGTAAAAGTAGCTGCACCTATTAAAGTTGAAGAAAAGATTATTACTTATAATGATCCTACTGTTCCTACTTCTTATGTTGAGAAACCACCTTTCCCTGTTAGGATAAAGGATAAAGCTTCATCTGTGGTTCGTAAAAGCAATACTAAAACATATACACCTCCTGAGCAAGTTAAAGTTGAACCTAACATTGCTATTGTTAAAGATCTCTTGTCTGATGATATTGATGGGCATGTTATTTATTTCTGTAATGAAACTGCTAGAATTGCTAAACCCCGTGAGAAAGATAAACCTAGACCTATAGTAGGCATGCCTGTTATTTATGTTAAAATAGGAGATCATTGTTATCATGGCTTATGTGATATTGGTGCCAGTGCTAGTGCAATACCTTATTGATAACCCACAAGTATAGGGGATCGCAACAGTTTTCGAGGGTAGAGTATTCAACCCAAATTTATTGATTCAACACAAGGGGAGCCAAAGAATATTATCAAGTATTAGCAGCTGAGTTTTCAATTCAACCACACCTAAAACTTAATATCTGCAGCAAAGTGCTTAGTAGCAAAGTAATATGATAGTAGTGATAATTGTAGCAAAAGGTAACGATAGTAAAAGCAATGTTTTTGGTATTTTGAAGTGATGATAGCAATAGCAACGGAAAAGTAAATAAGCAAAGAACAATATAAAAAAGCTCGTAGGCAATGGATTGGTGATGGAGAATTATGCCGGGTGCGGTTCATCATGTAATAGTCATAACCTAGGGTGACACAGAACTAGCTCCAGTTCGTCAATGTAATGTAGTCATGTATTCTGAATACATCTTTTGTCCTACCCTCCCGTGGCAGCGGGGTCCTTACGGAAACTAAGGGATATTAAGGCCTCCTTTTAATAGAGAACTGGAACAAAGCATTAACACATAGTGAATACATGAACTCCTCAAACTACGGTCATCACCGGTAAGTATCCCGATTATTGTCACTTCGGGGTTAACGGATCATAACACATAACAGGTGACTATAGACTTGCAAGATAGGATCAAGAACACTCATATATTGATGAAAACATAATAGGTTCAGATCTGAAATCATGGCACTCGGGCCCTAGTGAAAAGCATTAAGCATAGCAAAGTCATAGCAACATCAATCTCAGAACATAGTGGACACTAGGGATCAAACCATAACAAAACTAACTCGATTACATGATAGATCCCATCCAACCCATCACCGTCCAGCAAGCCTATGATGGAATTACTCACGCACTATGGTGAACATCATGAAATTGGTGATGGAGGATGGTTAATGATGACGATAGCGACGGATTCCCCTATCCGGAGCCCCAAACGGACTCCAGATCAGCCCTCCTGAGAGGTCTTAGGGCTTGGCGGCGGCTCCGTATCGTAAAACGCGAAGATTTCTTCTCTCCGATTTTTTTCTTATCCAAACTGAATATATGGAGGTGGAGTTGGAGTCAGAGACACAATAGGGGGCCCATGAGGTAGGGGGCGCGCCCCCCGCCCTCGTGGCAAGACGGTGGGCCCCCTGGCCTTCATCTTTGGAAGGTATTTTTCTTATTTTCTCTGTGATGTTTTAGGTCATTCCGAGAACGTTTGATCCTGCACATAAATAACACCATGGTAGTTCTGCTGAAAACACCGTTAGTCCGGGTTAGTTCCATTCAAATCATGCAAGTTAGAGTTCAAAACAAGGGTAAAAGTGTTTGGAAAAGTAGATACGTTGGAGACGCACAACTCCCCCAAGCTTAAACCTTTGCTTGTTCTCAAGAAATTCAGTTGACAAACTAAAAGTGATAAAGAAAAACTTGTTCAAAGTCTGTTTGCTCTTGTTGTTGTAAATATGTAAAGCCAACATTCAAGTTTTCAACAAAGATTATAACTAACCACATTTGCAATAACGCATAGGTCTCAAGTTTACTCATATCAATAGCATATCAACTAGTGAGCCATAATAATAAAACTCGGATGACAACACTTTCTCAAAACAATCATAATATGATATAACAAGATGGTATCTCGCTAGCCCTTTCTGAGACCGCAAAACATAAATGTAGAGCACCCTTAAAGACCAAGGACTGACTAGACATTGCAATTTATGGTAAATGAGACCCAGTCAAGTCATACTCAATGTAAACTAACAGTAATGAATGCAAATGACAGCGGTGCTCTCCAACTGGTGCTTTTTGATAAGAGGATGATGACTCAGCATAAAAGTAAATAGATAGGCCCTTCATAGAGGGAAGCAGGGATTTCTAGAGGTGCCAGAGCTCGGTTTTGAAATAGAGGTGAATAATATTTTGAGTGGTATACTTTCATTGTCAACATAACAACCAAGAGATGGCGATATCTTCCATGCTACACACATTATAGGCGGTTCCCAAACAGAATGGTAAAGTTTATGCTCCCCCTTCCACCACAAGCATCAATCCATGGCTTGCTCGAAACAATGAGTGCCTCCAACTAACAAGAGTCCCAGGGGGAGTTTCGTTTGCAATTATTTTGATTTAGTTTGCATAAAGCATGAGACTGGGCATCCCGGTGACCAGTCATTTATCTCGTGAGTGAGGAGCGGAGTTCACTCCTCTTGAGAATAACCCGCCTAACATGGAAGATACAGACAACCCTAGTTGATACATGAGCTATTCGAGCATACAAAATAGGATATTAATTTGAAGGTTTAGAGTTTGGCACATACAAATTTACTTGGAACGGCAGGTATATACCATATATAGGTAGGTATAGTGGACTCATGTGGAATAACTTTGAGGTTTAAGGACTTTGGATGCACAAGCAGTATTCCCGCTTAGTACAAGTGAAGGCTAGCAAAGACTGGGAAGCGACCAGCTAGAGAGCAACAACAGTCATGAACATGCATTAAAATTAATCAACACTGAATGCAAGCATGAGTAGGATATAATCCACCACGAACATAAATATCATGAAGGCTATGTTGATTTTGTTTCAACTACATGCGTGAACATGTGCCAAGTCAAGTCACTTAAATCATTTAGAGGAGGATACCACCCTATCATACCACATCATAACCATTTTAATAGCATGTTGGCACGCAAGGTAAACCATTATAACTCATAGCTAATCAAGCATGCCACAAGAAACTATGATCTCTAGTTGTCATTGCAAACATGTTTATTCATAATAGGCTGAATCAGGAATGATGAACTAATCATATTTACAAAAACAAAAGAGGTCGAGTTCATACCAGCTTTTCTCATCTCAACGAGTCCATCATATATCATCATAATTGCCTTTCACTTGCACGACCAAACGATGTGAATAATAATAATAGTGCACGTGCATTGGACTAAGCTGGAATCTGCAGGCATTCAATAAACATGAGAAGACAAGGTAATATGGGCTCTTTTGTCAGATAAACAATAATGCATATAAGAGCCATTTCAACAATTTAATTATGGTCTTCTCCTATCACTACTAGGAAAAGGGCTATAGATGGAAATGACACTAATGGCGCACCAGACATGTGGTGCGCCATTAGTATATACTAATGGCGCACCATGTGTTGGTGCGCCATTAGTGTCCAAATACTAATGGCGCACCACATCCACGGTGCGCCATTAGTAACATTTTTTTTAATTTTTTCAAAACTACTAATGGCGCACCGTGGGGGTGGTGTGGCCCAAACATTCGCTCGAATGCACCCCCCCTGTGGACCGCCTTTTTAGTTTCAAAAAATAAATAAAAGAAAATGATAGAAATGTCAAAAAGGTAAAAGAAAATAAGATTCCCATGTGATATGTGGCCTAGTTGTTAACAAAATTTACAAACATGAATTTTCGAGTTTTTTGCAAAATCTCTCGAGAATTTGTAAAAATGGGCATAACTTTTGTGTACGAACTCAGATGAAAAAGTTTTTTATATGAAAAATCATCTACTCGAAAAGTTACAAAAAAATACGGGGTTTCTAAGATCCGGAGGCAAAAAAATTCAAAAAATTTCAAACTTACTAGTGGCGCACCGTATGCTAGGTGTGCCACTCGTAACAGAAAAAATTGGTTTTGAAAAAAAATTGAATTATTTTTCAAAATATGATACATAATATGATCGGGAAGTTTGAAATATTTTTTCAAAATTTCATCATACTCATGAACATGAACAAAGTCCTAGACATCAGCAAGGTTTAATAGGATTTATATGATAGATATATCAACAAGTGCCTGTGAAGTGAGGTGGTGCTAGGGTTGGATAGAACTATGAAGTTAAGCATGCTTGACCTTTCGGGAAGTTTGACCACAGAGTGCGATTTGACCTGAGATTAAGCATATTGACTCAAGATTAAGCCATAGTGACCTGAGAGTGCGCCATTACTAAGTCAGATAGTAATAGCGCACCTCTAGGCATACTAACGGCGCACTACTGGGGAAAGCTCCCAACAAGCAAAATAAGAACAGGAAATCTTTTTGGGTTTTCTTTTTAATTACTACTACAAGCATGGAAAGTAAACTAATTAAAAGCTACAACTAATTTTTTTGGTTTTTCTTAAGGTTTATTAAACACACAAGAAGAAAGCATAAAAAGGAAATTATACTAGCATGGATGACACACTTAAAAAGTATGAGCACCGACATCTAGCAATGAGTGTGTGAACATAAATGTAATGTCAGTGGGAAATACGTACTCCCCCAAGCTTAGGCTTTTGGCCTAAGTTGGTCTATGGCCACGGTTGGCCTGGCGGATATCCATAATAATAGTTGTTGGGGTCGTACTGTGATGAGGAAGAAGAAGGCTCAGATTGCCACTGGCTGACAATCATCTCCGGATCCCACTGGAAATTAGACTGTCGTGAAGGATCAAATTGTGGTTCCGGCTCTGGCTCCTCGGTTGGTGGAGGGTTCCAGTAGGCGTGGATAGCCGTCAACGGAACAAGGTACGTGCCTACAATCAAATCAAACAAAGAAGGAGCAGGCAAGGTAATAGTCTCAGGATGATGTTTATTAAAGAACAATTGATATTTAAGCTCTCCTTCCCTATTCTTAACAATAAAATCATGTGCCACCATACTTTAATAATCTAGATAAACACGAGGCAGCACTTTTTCTTCCTTCTCAGCATGCCTAATAGGTATGTTAAAATGTGCAGCTAGGCGTGTAGCATAGATGCCTCCAAAGATGGGTCCCTTGGTATGGTTCAGACTTAACAGTTTGGCAATAATGCTGCCCATACTAAAAGAGTTATCACCGTATAAACCGTGGTGCAAAATAATAATATCAGGGATACTCAGGTTTCCACAGTTTCTGCGACCAATTAAGAAACGACTAGCAAATAATGAAAAATAGCGTAAAACAGGAAAATGTATGCTAGTGATTCGTGCATCGGAAACCTTTTCCTTGTTTCACCTATAGTGATAGTGTCAATAAATCCCTCCACATCATCATGATGTGGTTCTTCTGTCTTGCCCCCAAAAGGGACTAAACAGATTCGACAAAAATCATAAAGTGACATCTCCTTATGCTCATCATATAAATGAAATTCCACCGTAGGTGGTGAGTTCCTAGATGGAAAATGAAAGTTTTGCACAAAGGTATTTGTGAGCAAGAGATACTGATCGCATTGGTCGTGGAGGAAAGCGGTAAGGCCTGCAGTCTGAGCCAACTCATGAAAATCTTCATAAATCCCGCTGCTCTTAAGAAATCCTCGAAGGCCATTCACACGCCCGAACCTCCGTGGTGCAAGGCAGATTATACTTAGGCTTCGATGCCTTTTCCTTCGAGCTTTGGCTCGATGAGCCCCTCAAAAGTCTCCTCATCATTTTCAAGGAACAATCTCCCCAAGCAGTTTTGTGAGAAGTGCTTTGAGCAAGGAGATCGAAAATGGCAGCAAAACGAGCTTGGACTCGGGTTTGAGCTGGGTATTCGTGTTTGGGGGAGGAAGATGAAGTGTGTGTGCAATAATAAGTGGGGGAGGGCCACCGTGTGCCCATGAGGCAGGGGGCGCGCCCTAGGGGGGTGGGCGCACCCTCCACCCTCGTGGCAAGGTGGTTGGCCCCCCTGGTGTGTTCTCTGTTCCGTAAATCCTCAAATATTCTAGAAAAAATCATATTTAATTTTTAGGGCATTTGGAAACTTTTATTTTCGAGGTATTTTTATATTGCACGGATAATCAGATAATAGACAGAAAAATATTTATTTTTATTTTATTTAATATAAATAACAGAAAGTAAAAGTGGGGTACAGAAGGTTGTGCCTTCTAGTTTCATCCATCTCATGATCATCAAAAGGAATCCACTAACAAGGTTGATCAAGTCTTGTTAACGAACTCATTCCGAATAACATGGAGCCGGAGAAATTTCGAATAACACTATGTTACCTCAACGGGGATATGCACATCCCCAATAATAAGAATATCATATTTCTTCTTGACAGTAGGAAGAGGAAATTCAAAACCTCCAAATATAATTGATGGAATTTTTCCAATGGAGTTGATACTATGAACTTGAGGTTGTTTCCTTGGAAAGTGTACCATATGCTCATTGCCATTAACATGAAAAGTGACATTGCCTTCAGTGCAATCAATAACAGCCCCTACAGTATTTAAAAAGGGTCTTCCAAGAATAATAGACATACTATCGTCCTCGGGAATATCAAGAATAACAAAGTTCGTTAAAATAGTAACGTTTGCAACTACAACAGGCACATCTTCACAAATGCCGACAGGTATAGCAGTTGATTTATCAGCCATTTGCAAAGATATTTCAGTAAGTGTCAACTTATTCAAATCAAGTCTATGATATAAAGAGAGAGGCATAACACTAACACCGGCTCCAAGATCACATAAAGCAGTTTTAACATAGTTTCTTTTAATGGAGCATGGTACAGTGGGTACTCCTGGATCTCCAAGTTCCTTTGGTATTCCAGCCTTAAAAGTATAAATAGCAAGCATGGTGGAAATTTCAGCTCCCGGTATCTTTCTTTTATTTGTAATAATATCTTTCATGCACTTAGCATAAGGATTAGTTTTGAGCATATCAGTTAATCGCATACGCAAAAAGATAGGTCTAATCATTTCAGCAAAGCGCTCAAAATCCTCATCATCCTTTTTCTTGGATGGTTTGGCAGGAAAAGGCATGGGTTATCATAACATTGATTCTTTGATTGTGGATTATCAAGATCAACAACAGGTTCCATTTCTATATCATTATCATTACTAGGTTGAGCATCATCATGGACATTATTATTAACATTGTCACTAGTTTCAGGTTCATTACCAGATTGTGTTTCATCATCATAAATAGAAATATCATTTAGATTCTCAGGTGTTTCAACAATAGGATCACTAGAAGCATGCAAAGTCCTATCATTTTTCTTTTTCTTCTTTTTGGAAGAACTAGGTGCATCTAAATTATTTCTCTGAGAATCTTGCTCAATTCTCTTAGGGTGGTGTCGGTGTGAAAACCGGCGGATCTCGGGTAGGGGGTCCCGAACTATGCGTCTAGGCCGGATGGTAACAGGAGGCAAGGGACACGAAGTTTACCCAGGTTCGGGCCCTCTTAATGGAGGTAAAACCCTACGTCCTGCTTGATTAATATTGATGATGATATGGGTAGTTCAAGAGTAGATCTACCACGAGATCGGAGAGGTTAAACCCTAGAAGCTAGCCTATGGTATGATTGTTGTTCTATATGTTGTCCTACGGACTAAAACCCTCCGGTTTATATAGACACCGGAGAGGGTTAGGGTTACACAAAGTCGGTTACAATGGTAGGAGATCTACATATCCGTATCGCCAAGCTTGTCTTCCACGCCAAGGAAAGTCCCTTTCGGACACGGGATGAAGTCTTCAATCTTGTATCTTCATAGTCCAGGAGTCCGGCTGAAGGTATAGTCCGGCCATCCGGACACCCCCTAATCCAGGACTCCCTCAATAGCCCCTGAACCAGCCTTCAATGACGACGAGTCCAGCGCGCAGATTGTCTTTGGCATTGCAAGGCGGGTTCCTCCTCCAAGTACTTCATAGAAGATTTTGAACACAAAGATAGTGTCCGGCTCTGCAAAATAAGTTTCAACATATTGCCATAGAGAGAATAATATTTACACAAATCTAATCTGCTGACGTATTCCGTAGTGTGACATCGCACCATGGCCAAGCCTTTATTCGAATCGTTTTATTGTCCCACCTCAGCGTGTCATGCGAGGCGGTTTCCTTGGCGCGTCTTGTTAAAGCAGAGATCGTGTACCCTTATTCCGGGATTCTCATCAATACGGGCGTGGGTAACCCAACCGCTTCTAGGACTCCTAGACTATAGGCAAGTCCAAACGGCCACGGAGAGGATGCTTGATATTCACCCTCTTTATAAAGGGACAAGGCTTTTACTTTTTTCCCTCCCGTGCTTAATCGAATCCTTCCCCCACCTTAAGCTCAAACACCCAAACTTCAGGTCAGGTGCTCCGAACCTTCAATCATGTTCGGATCTAGCCTTCAAGGCCGATGGGTGCCTTCCTCCATCACCGAAGAAGATATCAAAAAGTTGAGGGAGGCCAGATATCTGACCGCCGAGGTTTTGCATCGGCTGCCTACCCAAGGGAAGGCCGTCCCCTCCCCCGAGCCCAACGAGAACGTCGTGTTCGTCTCCCACTTCCTCCGAGGTCTAGGCCTTGCTCTGGATCCTTTCGTCAGGGGTTTGATGTTTTATTACGGGCTAGATTTCCATGATCTAGCTCCGGACTCCTTTCTTCATATCACGACATTTATTGTTGTGTGTGAGGCCTTCCTCCGGGTTACCCCTCACTTTGGCCTGTGGCTCAAGACCTTTGAAGTAAAGCCGAAGATAATCGAGGGGCAACATGCAGCGTGTGGAGGTGCCTCAATATGCAAGATGACGGGAGCTCCATGGCCCAAAGGTTCCATTCTAGAGGTGTCTGAGTTGTGGCAACATGAGTGGTTCTACATCATGGCTCCTAGAAGTGCCAAGTGGGCGGCCGCCCCTGTTTTCCGCTCGGGCCCTCCACCACAACTGATGTCATAGATCAGCAGAGGTCTGAGCTGGGGTCCAGCCAAGGAAGTGCCTATACTGCAAAGCCGCATTCGAGATCTCTTCAATGGCGATTTTAGTTTTGGTTGCGGTAATACAAGTTATGCTGGTTCGTCAAGTCCATCCTTGCAAACGCTGGCCCCTTTGCTTGTGGGAGTTCAATCCCGAGGGACCGTGTGTCATTCAAAATTTCCTCGGCCTGACGCACGAGGATATGTACAAGTCATTCTTCGGACCTCAAGTAGAGTGTCCGAAAATCACCGAGGACGTGGGCCTGAGCAGTAACCACGCCGCCGAACAGGTAAGGAATCTTCCGGCCAAACATACTATCTCTCATTTGTTACGAAGTTATTTCTGAGAGTTTGCTTTTTGTCCAGGACTGGATAACAAAGGCGAAGTTGATTCGGTGTTCGGCCCCCCTCCCTGAGGGTTTGGATAATCCGGTATTGGAAAAGATGCTCCAGGTCGCACCTTGCCCGGAGCCCTTGAAGGAAGATACTAGGGAGGATAATACGGGCGGACGCGGGCCCCCAACGCTGCCCATTCTAACCGAGGGAGCGAGCGTCTCCATGAAGGAAGATGACCGGAGGAGGAAAAGGACTGCGCCCGGGGATTTGGAAGCCAAGGCTTCCAAACGGGAGAAGAAGTCTCCCACAGAGGGTTCTACCTTGGGGGGTGCTTTTGCCGCACAAAGTCTGCGGGGGGATCAATTCTCTAGCGAGTCGTAAGTGACCCGAAATACTTTAATAGTTCAGGTATGCCATCTTTTTATTCTGAGAAAATAACCACCGCATATATCTTTGCAGTTCGGGCCTTAGCCCCTCTCAAATGAGCTCGTCTTCGGGGGATCTTCTTCCAGAGATGATGGAGAGCGAAACACCTCCTCCGGACTCCTCCGCTAAGGAAGCGGGCGACCACGAAGTGTCGTCACAGAGGACCTCTCCTAGTCCAGTGAAGCCAGAAGATAATCCCATTGACCCCCAAAGCTCCCAGTGTTCGGCTCCCGAAGAGAGCGGAAAAAAGAGTCCGGCACCGTCTGGTGTGCGATCGGATGTTCTGAGGGAGTTGGTGGGGCGAGCGGCCATCTCAGATGAACATCGTGTGCTGATGAATACGATGATGGAGAGAATCTCGTCCACAGAAAGCGGATTGCATGAAGCTTTTATGAGTCTACTGACAGGCTTTGAGGTACGTAAAATAATGTATGATAGTCCTGCACATGCTAGGTGTGCCCTGTGTAGATAGTAGCCCCTAAGACTCTGGTTGTCGTCAGAAACGACGACGAACAGAGGATCATATTCCCAGGTAATAACCATACTGCCTTGATGTGCAGGTGATGGAAGCTCCGGTGGCTAGCCGGACTAGCGAGTTTGCCCATTTAAAACGGAAGTTGGATGCGGCAGACGCCGACATCGAGCTTGTTAACAAAAGGCTTGACGAGGCAGAGGGTAAGTGTCATTATCTGGTAAATGCCACACAGTAAGAGCAGCATGATGCCAGTATCTTTAATATGTTGTGACTGCAGATGGAGCTGCCACTGTTGAAGCCTTGCAGGCAGAACTTGCCCGAGCCAAGGAACAAGCGAGGTTTGGTAATGCGGCTACTTTGAAGGTGGCCGAAGAGTTGAAAGCCGAGAGCCGAGATAAGATGGCCAAGATGGCCATAGAATTAAAAGACGCCGCCGACCATTGCCGGGTTCTTGAAAAGGAAAACCTAGCGAAGGCATCGAACCTTGAGAAGGCTGCTGCGACGAGAAAAGACATCTGCTCTGCTATGAGGGCGAAGAAGGAGGAGCTGCGGGAAGCCGGGGATATTGTAGCTGGGAAATCCTTTATGTTGCGGAGGAAGTTCGGAGATCCACGGTATGCCCCTCTGGATCGGCTGTGGAGTTCGGAGGATGTGTATATGGATTTGGCGGCGAGCGCTGCCGATGCGGCCAAGTACTTCCAGGGTCACACGGACCGTGAAGTAGACCAGCTGTTTGGGAGACAATTCCATTCTCCCGAGCGTCCGCTTTCATTGACTGACCAATTAGCCGAATGGGCCGAACTGAATAGGTTGTCTAGACTCGCCATGAGGTCTGTTGTGGATCAGCTATGGCCGGAAAGGCCAAAACTGAACAGCTATTTCAGCTTGGTGCAGTAGTTCCTTGACGTGGTGCCGCGCATTAATGCGATGAAGAGGTCGGCGTGCATAGAGGGCTCACGGATGGCCTTTGCCCGTGTTAAAGCATACTGGGCGGAGATGGATGCTACCACTGTTGCAGCGCGGGATTCGGCCATAGGCCGAACGGCTGCTGAGCACTACTTTGAAGAAGTTCTTGAGGGTGCTTGTTCGATAGAGGCACAGTGCTCAAAAAGTATTATGTTTGAGTGATATGTAATCTCATTGTAAGCGAAATGCTTTTATAAATTTTTATAAGGCTATTTTTATACTTTGCCTGAAAGTAATACGATGCCTCCTGGGCGGCCGTTTATGTATACATGTGTATAACCTGAAAGATTACAACCGTCGGCTTCAAACCCCGTGCATATAATGCGGAGGTGCTCGCAAAAATCACACATTCACACTTAACCCAACGTCTTGGTCCTATTAAGGAGGTGACAGCGGAGCGAGCGAGGCAACCGGACTATAATGCTTTAGCACTTTCACTTAGGCATAGGAGTTTGACAGTGGGGCTACTAAATAGCCCCTGGTGGCTCCACACTCTCCCGATCCCGGGGTGCATAGCCTAGCCGGAAAATGGCCCTTCGTTAAGGCGGAGGAATTCTAACATTCCAACAGGTCATCGAGTGGTTGACCAGTCTCACGCTATATCATGACAGTCAGTTTTCGGCTTTCTCTACTAAGGTGCTTGCCCGGATGAACCAGGGTACAATTGCAGTAGTTCTCCTGGTGCTACCTTAGCCGGTAAAGCGGAACATAAGGCACCAAAACACAGGAGCCGGGCAAACCCAACATTTGACCAAAGACAATGATTCGGAGCTGATGCATATAGGGCCAAACTCGCGACGCCGAACACTCCCTAAGGTATTCAGTCTTTGTGGTATAAACCGGGCCTAAATAATGGCATTTGTAAGAAGCCCCTTGTGTCCAGGTACGTGCATTGTTCTGGCGTGGCCACATGCCAAGACGTCAGCATCCTTCTCAACGGTGGATGCATATCAACAAGAGACTGTAAAAAAGGTTTACGCATGGTCTTAATCTAAAAAGAATCCTTGGAGCGGGTCCCTTCTACACGTCTACGCCTGTGTCTCCGTTGTGCCATATCCTGGACGGGTGTAGCACGATGATCCTCTGTAAAAGAGAGGAATTTAGGTGAAAAAGTTGTCGTGCAAAAAGATAGTTTTTAAAGAAACCATGTATAATTCAAGATGAGAAAAAATTGCCACTTGTCTGCGCGCGTTGAGCCCCTTGTGTTGACAAATAGGGGTGTGACCATTTATTCGGTATAAATAGTGGCGCTGGACTTGAGTAGTTGTGTCTGAGGTCTTGACGACCTATTGGATGTTTTCGCTAGTCCGGGCGCCTTTAGTGTGCGGCTGCCAAGGCAGCCGCACTCTCTTCGGCGCGCAGAGATCGCTTGATATTTCCGTTCACTGAAATGATGCCACGTGGACCGGGCATCTTGAGTGTGAGGGAGGCGTAGTGTGGTATTGCATTAAAGCGAGCGAAAGCTTCGCGTCCGAGCAGTGCTTGATAGCCACTTTGGAACGGAGCGATGTGGAAGGTTAAATGCTCGCGACGGAAGTTATTGGGGGAGCCGAATATAACTTGTAGTAGGAGGGAGCCCATACAACGAGCCCCTGGGCCTGGCGTTACTCGTTTAAAGGTAGTATTGCTATGGCGAATTTTTGTTGGGTCTAACCCCATCCTGCGGATTGTATCCTGATATATTAGGTTTAGATTGCTGCCACCGTCCATCAAGACTCGTGTGAAGTGATATCCACCAATTACTGGGTCTAATACCAGGGCAGCCCATCCTGCGTGTTGGATACTTGCTGAGTAATCGCGGTGGTCGAAAGTGATCGGTTGAGACGACCAGTGGCAGGACTTCGCGGTGACAGGCACTTGGGTATATTTTCCTGGGAGTGCCGCGTTGTTTTTTCCCTTGATCACATGTAACACGTTTACTGTTTTGACTTCTGGTGGAAATTTCTTTTGTTTCCCAGTGTCTTGCTTGGGAGGCTCATCCTCGTCTTCACTTGGTGTATCCTCCCCCTTGTGTACGGCGTTGAGCTTGCTGGACTGCTTGAAGACCCAACATTCTCTGTGGGTATGATTAGCAGGTTTACCAGGGGTACTATGGATCTGACATACTTGGTCCAGAATTTTGTTGAGGCTAGACAGTTCATCCCTGCTGCCCTTAGGGGTCGGCATTTGCAGACCTGGACGAGAGCTTTTGAATGCGGCGTTTACTGCCGTGCCCTTCGTGCTGTCTTCTTTATTCCGGTGTTTGTTATTGCTGTTGCACCGTGAATTCCCGTTTCCATCTCTAACTTCAGATGTACTGGGGTTGCTGGTGCTGCATCTGGTTATCTAGCTGTCCTCACCCGCACAAAAGCGGGTCATGAGGTTTGTTAATGCGGCCATCGTTCTTGGCTTATTTTGGCCGAGGTGTCTGGCGAGACGTTCGTCACGGACGCTATGCTTAAAAGCTGCCAAGGCTTCAGCGTCCGGACAGTCGACAATCTGGTTCTTTTTAGTAAGAAACATGTTCCAAAGCTTTCGGGCTGACTCTCCGGGCTGTTGAGTTATATGACTCAAATCGTCCGCATCCGGAGGTCGGACATAAGTCCCTTGAAAATTTGCCCGAAAGGCGTCTTCGAGCTCTTCCCAACTTCCAATGGAGCTATCGGGGAGGCCTTTAAGCCAGTGACGAGCTGGCCCTTTGAGCTTGAGGGGTAAGTACTTGATGGCGTGGAGATCATCTCCTCGAGCCATATGGATATGAAGGATATAGTCCTCAATCCAGACCCAGGGTCTGTTGTTCCGTCGTATGTCTCTATGTTTACGGGTTTGAATCACTCTAGAAATTCATGGTCCAGCACCTCATCGGTGAAACATAGGGGGTGTGCGGCACTCCTGTAGTTGGGTGTACCGCGTTGTTCGGATGTTTGTTGTGTTGCATTGTATGCTGGGGCGCGCTTGCGTGGTCCATAGATGGATCTTGTTGCACCGTCCTTTGGGTGCGAGCCCTCGCATGGGTCGCGTGTTGTATTGTGAGTGGCGTTGTATGCCGCTCTGTGTTGGTAGAGGGGTCGTCTATCCGTCCAGATGGCTGCTTTGATATTTGGTTGTGGGGGGTCTGAGGCCTCCTCATCGAATTCAGGTAGAAGCTTCCGCTTTGGGTAGCTCTTGGAGGGGCGATTGTTGCCGTACCTCGCTGCTGTATTGAGTATTTTACTCCATCTGATTTGGAGTGTGTCTTGCGCAGCCTTGAGCCTTTGCTTCTGCTTTTTAAGACTCCTCGCAGTGGCAACAAGCCTTTTACGGGCATTCTGCTGCTCCGGGTGCCTGTCTGGTGTTATGTTGTCCGGACCATTATCCTTGATAGAATTTGTTTGTTCGGTTTGATTATTCAGATTTCCGTTGTCCGACAGCGGTTCGCCCTGCTCCAGCGCTGGGTCTGTGTGATCGTTATTTCTGTCGAGGCGGGATTTGGGGCAGCGCTTGCGTCGCCACTTTGACTGCTTCTCGAGGGAACAAGCCTTCGGTGTGTCCTTCCACTCCTCGTCGTCATCTTTTGGTGCGTCCACCATGTGTATGTCATATGACGAGGTGGCTTTCCAGGGCCCAATAGGCGCTGGTTTTTCATTGTCTCCTTCATCGGCGTCCATACCGTCGATGTCTTCGGAGTCGAAGTCGAGCATGTCGGTTAAATCGTCGACAGTGGCTACCAAGTGGGTGGTGGGTGGGCTTTGAATTTCTTCATCGTCGGTATCCCAACCTTGTTGACCGTAGTCTGGCCAGGGCTCTCCTGATAAAGGGAGAGACTTTAGTGTCTTCAAAATATCGCTGAAAGGCGAGTGCTGAAAGATGTCCGCGACAGTAAACTCCACGATCGGTGCCCAATCAGATTCGATCGGCAGGGGCGCGGAGGGTTCGGAGTCCGGAGAGGAGTCCGGCTCCTTGGAGTCACGAGTCTCGTGGAGTGTGGGGCTGGTGTTCGGCTCGATCGCCGTTGGGATCGCAGCCCCCGAGGCGGTGTCCAACCACCCATCCTCGATCAGAGCAGTTGGATCCGAATTAAGGGTCGAAGCCGATGCGGGTGCGGCCTCCAGGGCACTGTTCGGCGGCAGAGCTAGATCATACTCGTCGTGACAGTGCGGCACGCTCGGCAGTGGCTCGAATCCGTAGAGGATCAAGTCCCCGCAGATGTCAGCCGAGTAGTTTAAACTTCCAAATTTGACCTGACGGCCAGGGGCATAGCTTTCGATCTGCTCCAGATGGCCAAGTGAATTGGCCCACAGTGCGAAGCCGCCGAAGACGAAGATCTGTCCGGGGAGGAAGGTCTCACCCTGGACTGCATTGCTATTGATGATCATAGGAGCCATCAAGCCTAACGGCGACGACACAGAGCTCAATGAAAGCACCAATGTTGGTGTCAAAACCGGCGGATCTTGGGTAGGGGGTCCCAAACTGTGCATCTAGGCCGGATGGTAACAGGAGGCAAGGGACACGAAGTTTACCCAGGTTCGGGCCCTCTTGATGGAGGTAAAACCCTACGTCCTGCTTGATTAATATTGATGATGATATGGGTAGTACAAGAGTAGATCTACCACGAGATCGGAGAGGCTAAACCCTAGAAGCTAGCCTATGGTATGATTGTTGTTCTATATGTTTGTGACGCCCCCGATTTGACCGTACACTAATCATGCACGCAAATGTGTACGATCAAGATCAGGGACTCACGGGGAGATATCACAACACAACTCTAAAACATAAATAAGTCATACAAGCATCATAATACAAGCCAGGGGCCTCGAGGGCTCGAATACAAGTGCTCGATCATAGACGAGTCAGCGGAAGCAACAATATCTGAGTACAGACATAAGTTAAACAAGTTTGCCTTAAGAAGGCTAGCACAAACTGGGATACAGATCGAAAGAGGCGCAGGCCTCCTGCCTGGGATCCTCCTAACTACTCCAGGTCGTCGTCAGCGGGCTGCACGTAGTAGTAGGCACCTCCGGTGTAGTAGGGGTCGTCGTCGACGGTGACGTCTGGCTCCTGGACTCCAGCATCTGGTTGCGACAACCAGAAAGCAAGGAAAGGGGAAAAAGGGGGGAGAAAGCAACCGTGAGTACTCATCCAAAGTACTCGCAAGCAAGGAACTACACTACATATGCATGGGTATATGTGTAAGGAGGCCATATCAGTGGACTGAACTGCAGAATGCCAGAATAAGAGGGGGATAGCTAATCCTGTCGAAGACTACGCTTCTGGCAGCCTCCGTCTTGCAGCATGTAGAAGAGAGTAGATTGAAGTCCTCCAAGTAGCATCTCCAAGTAGAATCTCCAAATAGCAACTCCAAGTAGCACCTCCAGTAGCATCGCATAGCATAATCCTACCCGGCAATCCTCTCCTCGTCGCCCTGCGGAAAAGCAATCACCGGGTTGTCTGTGGAACTTGGAAGGGTGTGTTTTATTAAGTATCCGGTTCTAGTTGTCATAAGGTCAAGGTACAACTCCAAGTCGTCCTGTTACCGAAGATCACGGCTATTCGAATAGATTAACTTCCCTGCAGGGGTGCACCACATAACCCAACACGCTCGATCCCATTTGGCCGGACACACTTTCCTGGGTCATGCCCGGCCTCGGAAGATCAACACGTCGCAGCCCCACCTAGGCACAACAGAGAGGCCAGCACGCCGGTCTAAACCTAAGCGCGCAGGGGTCTGGGCCCATCACCCTGAGCACACCTGCACGTTGCGAGGGCGGCCGGAAGCAGACCTAGCCTAGTAGGCGTTCCAGTCCAATCCGGCGCGCGCCGCTCCGTCGCTGACGTCTGAAGTGCTTCGGCTGATACCACGACGTCGGGATACCCATAACTACTCCCACGTAGATGGTTAGTGCGTATAGGCTCATAGCCGACTCAGATCAAATACCAAGATCTCGTTAAGCGTGTTAAGTATCCGCGAACGCCGAACAGGGCCAGGCCCACCTGTCTCCTAGGTGGTCTCAACCTGCCCTGTCGCTCCGCCACAAAGTAACAGTCGAGGGCCGTCGGGAACCCAGGCCCACCTCTACCGGGATGGAGCCACCTGTCCTTTCAGCCCCCAACTCCGTACAGTATCACAGGTAATGTAACAGTGTAAAGTATATAGTATATGCCCGTGATCACCTCCCGAAGTGATCACAGCCCAGTAGTATAGCATGGCAGACGGACAAGAGTGTAGGGCCACTGATGGAACACTAGCATCCTATACTAAGCATTTAGGATTGCGGGTAAGGTATCAATGACTGTAGCAGCAATGACAGGCTATGCATCAGAATAGGATTAACGGAAAGTAGTAACATGCTACACTACTCTAATGCAAGCAGTATAGAGTAGAATAGGCGATATCTGGTGATCAAGGGGGGGGGGGGCTTGCCTGGTTGCTCTGGCAAGAGAGAGGGGTCGTCAACTCCGTAGTCGAACTCGTCAGCAGCAGCGTCAGTCTCGTAGTCTACCGGAGAGAAGAGGGGGAAGAAATAATGAATACAGAGCAAACAAAGCATCACAAAATATAACAAGGCAATACGCGGTGTTCGGTGTGCCCTAACGCGGTAGTAGGTGATACCGGTGAAGGGGGGAAAACATCCGGGAAAGTATTCCCGGTGTTTCGTGTTTTCGGGCAGAGGAGCCGGAGGGGGAAAGTTGCGGGTTCGATAGGTTAGAGGGGTGTGGCGGACGAACGGACTGCGTATCCGGAATCGTCTCGTCGTTCTGAGCAACTTTCATGTTAAAAATATTTTAATCCGAGTTACGGATTAAAAGATATGATTTTCCAAAGATTTTATTAATTTCTGAAATTTAATTATTTATTTAATTAATTCGAAAAAATGTATTAATGACGTCAGCATGATGTCATGCTGACGTCAGCAGTCAACAGGGGTTGACTGAGTCAACCCTGACATGTGGGTCCCGTTCGTCATACTCTATTAACTTAATTAGCCTAATCAAAGTTAATTAACCTTAGTTAATTAGGTTAATTAGTGGTTAGGGTTAATTAAACAGAATTAATTAGATTAATTAAATACTTAATTAATTAATTAATTAACTAATTAGTTAATTAGTTTTAATTCATTTTCATTTTATTTTTATTTTTGTTTTAATAAAAACCGTTCTTTTTAGGGGGTGGGGCCCCCAGGTCAGTGGCACAGGGGCCTTAAAGGGTCGCGGGTGGCGGTTCTCGGGCGTCGAGCGGAACCGGGCGACGGGCGCCAGCCCGCCCGACAGGGCGCTGCGGCCAACGGGTGAAGGGGGTCGGCGCATGGCCCGGCGCCGGCGAAAGTGGCCAGAGCGGGGCGGCATGGTGCGGTGTTGTGAGCGGACGCGCACTGGGTCGCGGCTGGGCGAGCACGCGCGACAACTGGCACGGGCGCCCGCGGCCAGAGGCCCGCGAGCGTAGCTAGGGAACGCGGCGGGCGCCCGGGTGTGGTCGACGCGCTGTGAGCGCGAGCGCCCGCGCGGAGGGGAACGGGGCGACGACGGCAGCGAGAAGCAGCGTGGAACAGACGGGGGGCGCGGCGACGGAGAGAGGTGCTCCGAGCGAGGCAGCAAGGAAAGGAGGGTGGTCGCTCACATCGTTGGAGAGAAGGGGTTGGCGAAGCGTGTCGGCGCCGATGAGGAGGAGACGGGGACGCGAACGACGAGGACGACGCAGTTCAGCGATGGCGCAGCCGTGGACGAAGCGGCGAGGCCTAGGATGACGCGTCGAGGTAGCGGGACGCCGACTTCGGGTCGAGGAGGCGACGGGTGTCGGCCGGAGCAGGGAGGAAGCAGAGGCCGGCCGGGGAGGAGGGGTGGACGGGGCGGCGTCGGGCGGCGTCGGCCTCCTCTGGATCCCGATCCAGACCGGGAGAGAGGAGGGGGCGTCGTGGGGAGAGTGGGGTGTGGGTGCGGGGAGTGCGGGAGGGGCGGCGTCGGCGTCGGGCCCGATCCCGATTGGATCGGGGGGAGAGGGAGAAAGCGAGTGGGGGGGGGCGAGTGGGTGGCTATCGGTTAGGGTTTGGGGGAGGGAGTGGATAAGGAGGGGGGTAGCGGGGTGGGCCGGCCGGGCTAGGTGGGTTGGCCCAGTTGGATGGCCAGCTGGGCCGAGGCCCAGTGAGGGGGGGGAGGGGCTTTTAATTTCTTTTGTTTTCTTCTGTTTTTATTATTTTCCTTTTCTATTTTATTTATTTTAGTTAGCGAAACAGCTTTACAAAAATATAACTCCTACTCCTAAATTAGCATAACAACATAGGCCACCTACTCCAAAAAGTTTGGTGATTATATAAACTAGATTAACATTTGTTTAGTATTTAAAAGCATTTAAAATAATTGTTATGCTGCTATTTTATTTTCTTTTGAGCATTTAAACTTTTTATAAAAATGTGGTTTCATCACCATAATTACCTATGTATTATTTGGTTCACTCCGAACATTTAAATTTTAATATTTGAAAACTTTTATTGTTTGCTCGATTTTGAATTTGAAATTTGAACTAGGTTCCGAACCAACACGAGTTTATCCACAGTAACCGAGGTGACGTGGCATCATTAGCGGGGATTACTGTAGCTTAATTACCCGGGCGTCACAATTCTCCTCCACTACAAGAAATCTCGTCCCGAGATTTAAGAGGGGAGTAAGGGGGAAAGGTCTGGTTACGAAATCCTAACGAGTCTTCTCAGTCTTGGCTGCCCTTTCGAAGAGGTTGATCCCTTTCGTTGATGTCTTCATTTCTCTGCTTCAAGGCACCATGATCAAGTCGTCATCCTTTCTTCGGAAATTTCATCGTACTAACGAAAGATTAAGGGGGTATACCGAAGAATGGATCTCTGCAGGGTAGATTATTTGGTAGACAACAACGAGGAAGGTGGCGGAAAGTAACTCTCGAATTGAAATTTAAGACAATATCGAGAGCAAAGCAAGAAGGTGCAAAATAGAAGTTTCAAGCGCATAGGCAATCGTTCGTTGCCTGAAGCGAAGTGTGAAAGGGGTTCAGAGCAATGGGAATAAGTATTGCGTCTGATACCAGATTGATGATCTCATCGGAAGGTGGCTCGTGAATTACACACGAGGCCACGCGTGAGGAATAACTTTGGGAACAGGGGGTGTACAGGAGAGTCAGGTTTCGATCCTGT
This sequence comes from Triticum aestivum, assembly GCF_018294505.1. Classification (NCBI taxonomy): domain Eukaryota; kingdom Viridiplantae; phylum Streptophyta; class Magnoliopsida; order Poales; family Poaceae; genus Triticum; species Triticum aestivum. The sequence continues at coordinate 508,918,404 of NC_057806.1, read as the reverse complement.
GGAACTGTGGGTTATGGGCCCACCATGTGGGTTAAAAATAGGAGCGGTGACATCTCGCACGGTCACAATAGCAAGGCATGTCAGAGGGTAGCCAATCAGTTATGTCGGCACAATGTCGGTACCAGGGGCGAGGGACGAAGAGAACCATTTTCCTGCTCGTTGAACGAGGCGGACCAATAGGCAGAGTTCTCGTCCATCAGTGGTGACCGGAATGCTATCGACAATTTCAACAGGGTCTTACTGACAGAGTTGTACACCGAGGTGTTTACATAAGCAGGAGAATAATACTGCTTAGATTATATAGACCTCAAGAAAGGTTAAACCAACCAATGGAAAGGAAATTAAGATTATCAGATTAAACAGAACAATGAAAAGGAAAATGTGTTTAAACACATATATCAAGGGGTATAACCTTCCCAAGGGCAAGCAACACATGATATTCATGACGGGATATAGCGTAGAAAACCCCTTTAGGAAAGGGAAGAGAATTATTTTTTTATGACATTACCCATTCAACGGTGTTTGGATAATTGGGCAGGAAACATTTAACATTGGGTTTCAAATGTTCTTGTTGAAAATTGGAGTACCATAGACATGCTTCGAGATAGCATTGACATGGTCTTCATGTGAAGATCAGACTCTGGAAACACGAAGGATCCATCAGGAACAACTTGTAGAATAAGTCTTACAATTTCCTCATGGGTGAATGGATAACCTTGCTGAAAAGGAATCTATAATGATAGGTCCTCCAGCCGGGGGGGGGGGTGTGCTAGGCATGACATCAGGTTACCGGGTCATCAAAGGATCAACATCATAACTCTCGGAAAGTTGTCCCAACCATCATATCTGACCGAGATTCAGATCCGATTGGTGTCAGGATACCTCAGACTTAGGATACCTGAGAAGAAAAGGTGCAACGCAAATTGACGAGATGACATTGTAAGATTCTCGGGGAAATGAACTACGAAGTGATTTCCGTTAACAAGAGTCCATCATTAACCCAAGGAGAGGACAAGGAGGTGTCTGGTGAACTCAACGGCAATTCACCGAGATTCCCAAAAGATGGATTTCCACCATTAAGTGAACAAGGAGATAACATTTGTCAGCTCAAATGGTATAATGATGTATGCTCGAGGAAACATACTCAATTAAACATTGGTTGAAAGGTGCACCCGAATATGGGTTGGGTTGCACGACCAATGTCAGAATGGTGATTCAATAGTCAATAGTCTAAGAATGAACTTTCGACCATTAACAAAAAAAAAATAGGGTTGCTAGAAGGAAAGAATCCAAACAGCACCGCCCACTTGTTGGTACCCCGGTTGGAATCAACACGAGGACCCAAGAAAGAATGGTGATGGTGAGAAGTATCACCATACCAAGAATTCTTAAGAGGTGGTGTAATTCCCACGACATTCTTGACATAAAAGGTGGTAATATCCAAGGTAAAGAAGAACAATGCTGGGTAGCAAGGAACTCAAGGTACAACACAAAACAAGAACAAGTCTGTGTTGGAGGAAAGGTAGTAGAGTGGTCGATGATAACACTAATCATCGAGGGCAAAGATGGTATTTCTCATCATGAACTCAATTGACATCCTGGAAGAGCTCAGAATGCCGATGATGATCACGACACAATTGTTGAGAGATTTCATGAAGATGTAATCGGTCGGCGATGGCATCAAGCCAAAGGAATGATGAAGTGAAAGGTTACTGAAACCAAGGGTATGACACAAACTCGAAACAAGCTCGTAGTTCAAGGCGAAGTGTTAAGACGAGGAAGATCGACGTAAGCTTAGCTCATCGTCGAAAATTGGTGCTCCGAGAATAAGGACCAGGTAGCACAGTTAGAATCGTCACGACAATGATATAGCCAAACAGGCTAGGAATGGCGTGATCGGGTACAAACTCGTACTTATAGATGCTTACTGAAGAGTTGTTGAACCTTAGTGCGGACTCGGTTCAGTTATCGGTGTTTTTGAGTGTATAATAACTCAGAGCCCGTGAAAAATTTGGAAACAGTGGGAAGTTAACACTTGATGAAGAACTCATAAGAAGTTATGCAGTTCCATGATAATCTCGGGATACCAGGGGGGTAATACTCGACACAAGATCAAAGTAAAGGTTGGACTGGTGTATTGATCCATAGAAGACAATTGTTTAACTTGTCCGAGAAATGGAATCAAAGAAGAACAATCATGGTCGGAACCACGGTTGCGTAGGATCAATTCACAGATACCATATGTTAGTTATCAAGGAAATAGTTATTATTACAAGAAGCTTCCATGATAGGATATACATCGCGTCCATGGGCATGAACACAAAGTTCAAGGTCGACTCCCACTTCCTCAATGCATAACCTTCCATTCACTTCTCGCTTTGATAAAGGCATTAGTGTTGAAAGTTTTACCTGGTGAAATACCAGATGAGTATGACTTGTGAAATCTTCCGAGTTCACACATATTAAGGAAGGCATAGGTTCAACCCATCCGGGCATCTTACGAACATATACCACAAACTTCGGGGTAATTAATACAAGCTCGAAAGTAGAGCATTGTTGGTCAAGCAGAGGATACAATGTACCAAAGGCATTATGTATCAGGGGAAAGAGCTCACAAGGTGATTAATTATGAAGGGCATAAAAACCAACAAAGGAACCGATGGTCCACAACGGAGCTGGTGTGGGTATCGGTACTCTATCAAAGGAAGAAGGAATGCAAGTGCACCGGATTATAGATACAACTGACTAACTCAATTGTCAAATGCAAAGGAATTATGATTCCCAAATCAAGGGATCAGAAGCAATGCTCTGATTAGGGGTGGATAAGTTGAATAGCCTTAGGGTACGATCGAAGACAATTGGATTGGTCGAGAACCAATTCCAGTTAAAAGAATGGCAGCTCAGCCGGAAAAGTAATTTATAAGGATCAATGATGATTGTGTGTATTCGCAAACATATTGAGTCAACAGACTCAAAATGATAATGACAAGGGATGTCAATAAGACTACGAGACTTATGGGATTAACCATAATGCAAGCAAGCAAGAATTTCAAGAGCCAAGGCTCCAGAGGATTTTCGGAAGATCGAATAGTATTTTGAATACTCTTGTGAAACACATGAACAACTGGGGATGAGCGGATACTCAACAAGTGCGAGAATTAACCGGAGGGGTATTCAGGTGTCAATGAACAGCAAGGCAGTAAGCTCAAAGGATTATCGAATCAACGACGAGTGTTTCGGGGTATCTTGTAATAACAAGACCAACTGGGGATGAATGTAAGGATAACTTCAAGTAGTTATCCATAAGGGTTGACGGTGGAAGGGGAATTGCAAACGCGATGAACACAAGTTCTCGGGTTAACAGCGGAGAGTATCTTCGGGGTCTTCTGGTGCAGCAGACGATCATCAATAATTAGGGGCTCTCCGGGGTGAAAGTGACAACGAGATCCTAATGTTAGATTTTTAGCAAAAATCGTTTAACCCGAATAGAAGAGAGTTCAGAATCCCAGAGTAAAGGTCGAGGAGTAAAAGATCCTAATACAACCCAATGGCGAAGTGGGCCCGTAAGGCACACAGCCAAGTTAGTAAAAGTTTTGCAATGACTAGACTCAACTTCGGCCAAGGAGTTGGAAGGGGGATTCCTACAGGCAGTTGGCTCTGATACCAACTTGTGACGCCCCCGATTTGACCGTACACTAATCATGCACGCAAATGTGTACGATCAAGATCAGGGACTCACGGGGAGATATCACAACACAACTCTAAAACATAAATAAGTCATACAAGCATCATAATACAAGCCAGGGGCCTCGAGGGCTCGAATACAAGTGCTCGATCATAGACGAGTCAGCGGAAGCAACAATATCTGAGTACAGACATAAGTTAAACAAGTTTGCCTTAAGAAGGCTAGCACAAACTGGGATACAGATCGAAAGAGGCGCAGGCCTCCTGCCTGGGATCCTCCTAACTACTCCAGGTCGTCGTCAGCGGGCTGCACGTAGTAGTAGGCACCTCCGGTGTAGTAGGGGTCGTCGTCGACGGTGACGTCTGGCTCCTGGACTCCAGCATCTGGTTGCGACAACCAGAAAGCAAGGAAAGGGGAAAAAGGGGGGAGAAAGCAACCGTGAGTACTCATCCAAAGTACTCGCAAGCAAGGAACTACACTACATATGCATGGGTATATGTGTAAGGAGGCCATATCAGTGGACTGAACTGCAGAATGCCAGAATAAGAGGGGGATAGCTAATCCTGTCGAAGACTACGCTTCTGGCAGCCTCCGTCTTGCAGCATGTAGAAGAGAGTAGATTGAAGTCCTCCAAGTAGCATCTCCAAGTAGAATCTCCAAATAGCAACTCCAAGTAGCACCTCCAGTAGCATCGCATAGCATAATCCTACCCGGCAATCCTCTCCTCGTCGCCCTGCGGAAAAGCGATCACCGGGTTGTCTGTGGAACTTGGAAGGGTGTGTTTTATTAAGTATCCGGTTCTAGTTGTCATAAGGTCAAGGTACAACTCCAAGTCGTCCTGTTACCGAAGATCACGGCTATTCGAATAGATTAACTTCCCTGCAGGGGTGCACCACATAACCCAACACGCTCGATCCCATTTGGCCGGACACACTTTCCTGGGTCATGCCCGGCCTCGGAAGATCAACACGTCGCAGCCCCACCTAGGCACAACAGAGAGGCCAGCACGCCGGTCTAAACCTAAGCGCGCAGGGGTCTGGGCCCATCGCCCTGAGCACACCTGCACGTTGCGAGGGCGGCCGGAAGCAGACCTAGCCTAGTAGGCGTTCCAGTCCAATCCGGCGCGCGCCGCTCCGTCGCTGACGTCTGAAGTGCTTCGGCTGATACCACGACGTCGGGATACCCATAACTACTCCCACATAGATGGTTAGTGCGTATAGGCTCATAGCCGACTCAGATCAAATACCAAGATCTCGTTAAGCGTGTTAAGTATCCGCGAACGCCGAACAGGGCCAGGCCCACCTGTCTCCTAGGTGGTCTCAACCTGCCCTGTCGCTCCGCCACAAAGTAACAGTCGAGGGCCGTCGGGAACCCAGGCCCACCTCTACCGGGATGGAGCCACCTGTCCTTTCAGCCCCCAACTCCGTACAGTATCACAGGTAATGTAACAGTGTAAAGTATATAGTATATGCCCGTGATCACCTCCCGAAGTGATCACAGCCCAGTAGTATAGCATGGCAGACGGACAAGAGTGTAGGGCCACTGATGGAACACTAGCATCCTATACTAAGCATTTAGGATTGCGGGTAAGGTATCAATGACTGTAGCAGCAATGACAGGCTATGCATCAGAATAGGATTAACGGAAAGTAGTAACATGCTACACTACTCTAATGCAAGCAGTATAGAGTAGAATAGGCGATATCTGGTGATCAAGGGGGGGGGCTTGCCTGGTTGCTCTGGCAAGAGAGAGGGGTCGTCAACTCCGTAGTCGAACTAGTCAGCAGCAGCGTCAGTCTCGTAGTCTACCGGAGAGAAGAGGGGGAAGAAATAATGAATACAGAGCAAACAAAGCATCACAAAATATAACCAGGCAATACGCGGTGTTCGGTGTGCCCTAACGCGGTAGTAGGTGATACCGGTGAAGGGGGGAAAACATCCGGGAAAGTATTCCCGGTGTTTCGTGTTTTCGGGCAGAGGAGCCGGAGGGGGAAAGTTGCGGGTTCGATAGGTTAGAGGGGTGTGGCGGACGAACGGACTGCGTATCCGGAATCGTCTCGTCGTTCTGAGCAACTTTCATGTTAAAAATATTTTAATCCGAGTTACGGATTAAAAGATATGATTTTCCAAAGATTTTATTAATTTCTGAAATTTAATTATTTATTTAATTAATTCGAAAAAATGTATTAATGACGTCAGCATGATGTCATGCTGACGTCAGCAGTCAACAGGGGTTGACTGAGTCAACCCTGACATGTGGGTCCCGTTCGTCATACTCTATTAACTTAATTAGCCTAATCAAAGTTAATTAACCTTAGTTAATTAGGTTAATTAGTGGTTAGGGTTAATTAAACAGAATTAATTAGATTAATTAAATACTTAATTAATTAATTAATTAACTAATTAGTTAATTAGTTTTAATTCATTTTCATTTTATTTTTATTTTTGTTTTAATAAAAACCGTTCTTTTTAGGGGGTGGGGCCCCCAGGTCAGTGGCACAGGGGCCTTAAAGAGTCGCGGGTGGCGGTTCTCGGGCGTCGAGCGGAACCGGGCGACGGGCGCCAGCCCGCCCGACAGGGCGCTGCGGCCAACGGGTGAAGGGGGTCGGCGCATGGCCCGGCGCCGGCGACAGTGGCCAGAGCGGGGCGGCATGGTGCGGTGTTGTGAGCGGACGCGCACTGGGTCGCGGCTGGGCGAGCACGCGCGACAACTGGCACGGCCGGACGCGGCCAGAGGCCCGCGAGCATAGCCAGGGAACGCGGCGGGCGCCCGGGCGTGGTCGACGCGCTGTGAGCGCGAGCGCCCGCGCGGAGGGGAACGGGGCGACGACGGCAGCGAGAAGCAGCGTGGAACAGACGGGGGGCGCGGCGACGGAGAGAGGTGCTCCGAGCGAGGCAGCAAGGAAAGGAGGGTGGTCGCTCACATCGTTGGAGAGAAGGGGTTGGCGAAGCGTGTCGGCGCCGATGAGGAGGAGACGGGGATGCGAACGACGAGGACGACGCAGTTCAGCGATGGCGCAGCCGTGGACGAAGCGGCGAGGCCTAGGATGACGCGTCGAGGTAGCGGGGCGCCGACTTGGGGTCGAGGAGGCGACGGGTGTCGGCCGGCGCAGGGAGGAAGCAGAGGCCGGCCGGGGAGGAGGGGTGGACGGGGCGGCGTCGGGCGGCGTCGGCCTCCTCTGGATCCCGATCCAGACCGGGAGAGAGGAGGGGGCGTCGTGGGGAGAGTGGGGTGTGGGTGCGGGGAGTGCGGGAGGGGCGGCGTCGGCGTCGGGCCCGATCCCGATTGGATCGGGGGGAGAGGGAGAAAGCGAGTGGGGGGGGGGGCGAGTGGGTGGCTATCGGTTAGGGTTTGGGGGAGGGAGTGGATAAGGAGGGGGGGTAGCGGGGTGGGCCGGCCGGGCTAGGTGGGTTGTCCCAGTTGGATGGCCAGCTGGGCCGAGGCCCAGTGAGGGGGGAGGGGCTTTTAATTTCTTTTGTTTTCTTCTGTTTTTATTATTTTCCTTTTCTATTTTATTTATTTTAGTTAGCGAAACAGCTTTACAAAAATATAACTCCTACTCCTAAATTAGCATAACAACATAGGCCACCTACTCCAAAAAGTTTGGTGATTATATAAACTAGATTAACATTTGTTTAGTATTTAAAAGCATTTAAAATAATTGTTATGCTGCTGTTTTATTTTCTTTTGAGCATTTAAACTTTTTATAAAAATGTGGTTTCATCACTATAATTACCTATGTATTATTTGGTTCACTCCGAACATTTAAATTTTAATATTTGAAAACTTTTATTGTTTGCTCGATTTTGAATTTGAAATTTGAACTAGGTTCCGAACCAACACGAGTTTATCCACAGTAACCGAGGTGACGTGGCATCATTAGCGGGGATTACTGTAGCTTAATTACCCGGGCGTCACAATGTTGTCCTACGGACTAAAACCGTCTGGTTTATATAGACACCGGAGAGGGTTAGGGTTACACAAAGTCGGTTACAATGGTAGGATATCTACATATCCGTATCGCCAAGCTTGCCTTCCATGCCAAGGAAAGTCCCTTCCGGACACGGGACAAAGTCTTCAATCTTGTATCTTCATAGTCCAGGAGTCCGGCTAAAGGTATAGTCCGGCCATCCCGACACCCCCTAATCCAGGACTCCCTTAGATGGCCTTCAGGATACAAAGGTTCCTGAGTCATTCCACAAGTTCTAGTAGCCACTCTAATAGCATAATCATTATCTTTACTATTCAATTCATTGAGCAAATCATTTTGATCTTTAAGTACTTGTTCTACTTGAGTGGTAACCATAGAAGCATGTTTACTAATAAGTTTAAGTTCACCTTTAACATTAGCCATATAATCACCCAAGTGTCCAAGCATATTTGATTTGTATTTCAATTGTCGACCAAAATAAGCATTAAAATCTTCTTGCTTAGCCATAAATTTATCGAACTCATCTAAGCATGGGCTAGCAATTTTAGTGAATGGGATTATAGATCATATCTGTAGAGAGAATTTACCTTTACTACCTGTGTCGGGTTATCAAGACCATGAGTTTCTTTGATAGGTGAAGGATTAAGATTATATGTTTCTTCAACAGGCGGTAAATTAAGACTATGTATTTCTTCAATAGGAGGTAAATTCTTAACATCTTCAGCTTTAATACCCTTTTCTTTCATAGATTTCTTTGGCTCTTGCATATCTTCAGGACTGAGAAATAGAATACCCCTCTTCTTCGGAGTGGGTTTAGGAATAGGCTCAGGAATTGGCTCCGGAGGTGTCCAATTATTTTCATTTGTCAACATATTATTTAATAGAATTTCAGCTTCATCTGGTGTTCTTTCCCTCAAAACAGAACCAGCACAACTATCCAGGTAATCTCTGGAGGCATCAGTTAGTCCATTATAAAAGATATCAAGTATTTCAGTTTTCTTAAGAGGATGATCAGGCAAAGCATTAAGTAATTTGAGAAGCCTCCCCCAAGCTTGTGGGAGACTCTCTTCTTCAATTTGCACAAAGTTATATATATCCCTTAAAGCAGCTTGTTTCTTATGAGCAGGGAAATATTTAGCAGAGAAGTAATAAATCATATCCTGGGGACTATGCACACAACCAGGATCAAGAGAATTAAACCATATCTTAGCATCACCCTTTAATGAGAACGGAAATATTTTAAGGATATAAAAGTAACGAGTTCTCTCATCTTTAGTAAACAGGGTAGCTATATCATTCAACTTAGTAAGATGTGCCACAACAGTTTCAGATTCATAACCATGAAAAGGATCAGATTCAACCAAAGTAATTATATCAGGACCAACAGAGAATTCATAATCCTTATCAGTAACAAAGATAGGTGAAGTAGCAAAAGCAGGGTCAGGTTTCATTCTATTATTTAGGGATTGCTTACTCCATTTAGCTAATATTTTTTATGTTCAGTTCTATTTATGCAAGCTAAAATGGCTAAAGAAGCATCTTGATCAAATACATAACCCTTAGGAATAGCAAGTGGTTCTTCATCATCACTTTCATCAGTATCATTAGATTCAATATTTTCAATTTCTCTAGCCCTAGCAAGTTGTTCATCAAGAAAATCACTAAGTGGCATAGTAGTATTAGGCATAGAGGTAGTTTCATCATAAGTATCATGCATAGCAGAAGTGGCATCATCAATAACATGCGACATATCAGAACGAATAGTAGAAGCAGGTGTAGGTGTCGCAAGCTTACTCAAAACAGAAGGTGAATCAAGTGCAGAGCCAGATGGCAGTTCCTTACCTCCCCTCGTAGTTGAGGGATAGATCTTGGATTTTGGATCTCTCAAGTTCTTCATAATGATAAGCAGATATATATCCCAAGTGACTCAAAGAATAGAGCTATGGTCCCCGGCAATGGCGCGAGAAAATAGTCTTGATAACCCACAAGTATAGGGGATCGCAACAGTTTTCGAGGGTAGAGTATTCAACCAAAATTTATTGATTCGACACAAGGGGAGCCAAAGAAGATTCTCAAGTATTAGCAGCTGAGTTGTCAATTCAACCACACCTAAAACTTAATATCTGCAACAAAGTGCTTAGTAGCAAAGTAATTTCATAGTAGTTATAACGATAGCAAAAGGTAACGATAGTAAAAGCAATGTTTTTGGTATTTTGCAGTGATGATAGCAGTAGCAACAGAAAAGTAAATAAGCGAAGAACAATATATGGAAAGCTTGTAGGAAATGGATTGGTGATGGAGAATTATGCCGGATGCGGTTCATCATGTAACACTCATAACCTAGGGTGACATAGAACTAGCTCCGTTCATCAATGTAATGTAGGCATGTATTTCGAATATAGTCATACGTGCTTATGGAAAAGAACTTGCATGACATCTTTTGCCCTACCCTCCCGTGGCAGCGGGGTCCTTACAGAAACTAAGGGATATTAAGGCCTCCTTTTAATAGAGAACCAGAACAAAGCATTAACACATAGTGAATACATGAACTCCTCAAACTACGGTCATCACTGGTAAGTATCCTGATTATTGTCACTTCGGGGTTAACGGATCATAACACATAATAGGTGATTATCGACTTGCAAGATAGGATCAAGAACACTCATATATTGATGAAAACATAATATGTTCAGATCTGAAATCATGGCACTCGGGCCCTAGTGACAAGCATTAAGCATAGCAAAGTCATAGCAACATCGATCTCAGAACATAGTGGACACTAGGGATCAAACCCTAACAAAACTAACTAATTACATGATAGATCCCATCCAACCCATCACCGTCCAGCAAGCCTAAAATGGAATTACTCACGCACGGCGGTGAGCATCATGAAATTGGTGATGGAGGATGGTTTATGATGACGATGGCGATGGATTACCCTCTCCGGAGCCCCGAACGGACTCCAGATCAGCCCTCCCGAGAGTTCTTAGGGCTTGGCGGCGGCTCCGTATCGTAAAACGCGATGATTTCTTTTCTCCGATTTTTTCCTCATCGAAACTCAATATATGGAGGTGCAGTTGGAGTCGGAGATGCAACAGGGGGCCCACGAGGTAGGGGGCGCCCCCTAGGGGGCAGGCGCCCCCACCCTCCTGGCAAGACGGTGGGCCCCCTGGCCTTCATCTTTGGCAGGTATTTTTCTTATTTTCTGAAAAGTATCTCCATGATGTTTCAGGTCATTCTGAGAACGTTTGATCCTGCACATAAATAACACCATGGCAGTTCTGCTGAAAACAGCGTTAGTCCGGGTTAGTTCCATTCAAATCATGCAAGTTAGAGTCCAAAACAAGGGCAAAAGTGTTTGGAAAAGTAGATACGTTGGAGACGTATCACTTATTCCTTATACAAAGAAGTTATGCATGATATTGCACCTACTGAGATGGACGATATTGATGTCACAATTAACTTTCCAATAGGGATACTATTTCACCAATGGGAATTGTTAGAGATGTTGAAGTCTTGTGTGGGAAAACTAAATATCCTGCTGATTTTCTTGTTCTTTCTTCCCCACAAGATAGCTTTTGTCCCATTATATTTGGTAGACCCTTCTTAAATACTGTTAACACTACCATAGATTGCAAAAGAGATGTTGTTACTGTCGGTTTAGATGATATGACTCATGAATTTAATTTTTCTAAATTTAGTAGACAACACCGTGAAGAAGAATTACCTAGTAAGGGTGAAATTATTGGTCTTTCTTGTATTCCTGTACCTCCTAGTGATCCTTTAGAACAATATTTGCTAGACCATGAAAACGATATGTTTGTGAATGAAAGAAGGGAATTAGATGAAGTATTCTTTAAACAGGAACCTATTCTGAAAAATAATTTACCTGTTGAAATCCTAGTGATCCTCCTCCACCCAAGGGTGATCCCGTGTTTGAGCTTAAACCGTTACCTGATACTCTTAAATATGCTTATCTTGATGAGAAAAAGATATATGCTGTTATTATTAGTGCTAACCTTTCAGAGCATGAAGAAGAGAGATTATTGAAAACTCTGAAGAAGCACCGTGCTGCTATTGGGTATACTCTTGATGATCTTAAGGGCATTAGTCCCACTCTATGTCAACATAAAATTAATTTGGAAGAAGATGCTAAACCAGTTTGTGATCATCAACGCCTACTGAATCCTAAAATGAAAGAAATGGTAAGAAAGGAGATAATAAAGCTCCTTGAGGCAGGTATAATTTATCCCGTTGCTGATAGTCAATGGGTAAGCCCTGTCCATTGTGTCCCTAAGAAGGGAGGTATTACTGTTGTTCCTAATGATAAAGATGAATTGATTCCTCAAAGAATTATTATAGGTTATAGGATGGTAATTGATTTTCGCAAATTAAATAAGGCTACTAAAAAGGATCATTACCCCTTACCTTTTATCAATCAAATGCTAAAAAGATTATCCAAACATACACATTTTTGCTTTCTAGATGGTTATTCTGGTTTCTCTCAAATACCTGTTTCAGCCAAAGATCAATCAAAGACTACTTTTACATGCCCTTTTGGTACTTTTGCTTATAGACGTATGCCTTTTGGTTTATGTAATGCACCTGCTACCTTTCAAAGATGCATGATGGCTATATTCTCTGACTTTTGTGAAAAAATTTGTGAGGTTTTCATGGACAACTTTTCCATCTATGGATCTTCTTTTGATGACTGCTTGAGCAACCTTGATCGAGTTTTGCAGAGATGTGAAGAAACTAATCTTGTCTTGAATTGGGAAAAGTGCCACCTTATGGTTAATGAAGGTATTGTCTTGGGGCATAAAGTTTCTGAAAGAGGTATTGAAGTTGATAAAGCCAATGTTGACGCCATTGAAAAGATGCCATGTCCCAAAGACATCAAAGGTATAAGAAGTTTCCTTTGTCATGCCGGATTTTATAGGAGGTTCATTAAGGACTTCTCAAAAATCTCTCGGCCTCTGGCTAATTTATTAAAAAAAGATATACCATTTGTTTTTGATGATGATTGTGTAGAAGCATTTGAAATACTTAAGAAAGCATTGATCTCTGCACCTATTGTTTGGCCACCTGATTGGAATTTACCCTTTGAAATTATGTGTGATGCTAGTGATTATGATGTAGGTGCTGTTCTAGGACAAAGAGTTGATAAGAAACTAAATGTTATTCAATATGCTAGTAAAACTCTAGACAATGCTCAAAGAAATTATGCTACCACTGAAAAAGAATTCTTAGCAGTTGTATTTGCTTGTGACAAGTTTAGACCTTATATTGTTGATTCTAAAGTAACTATTCACATTGATCATGCTGCTATTAAATATCTTATGGAAAAGAAAGATGCTAAACCTAGACTTATTAGATGGGTTCTCTTGCTAAAAGAATTTGATTTGAATATTGTTGATAGAAAAGGACCTGAGAACCCCGTTGCAGACAACTTGTCTAGGTTAGAAAATGTGCTTGATGACCCACTACCTATTGATGATAGTTTTCCTGATGAGCAATTAAATGTCATAAATGCTTCTCATACTGCTCCATGGTATGCTGATTATGCTAATTACATTGTCGCTAAGTTTATACCACCTAGTTTCACATATCAGCAAAAGAAAAAATTCGTCTATGATTTGAGGCATTACTTTTGGGATGACCCACATCTTTATAAAGAAGGACTAGATGGTGTTATTAGACGTTGTGTACCTGAGCATGAATAGGAAACGATCCTACGCAAGTGTCACTCCGAAGCTTATGGAGGACACCATGCTGGAGATAGAACTGCACATAAGGTACTGCAATCTAGTTTTTATTGGCCTACTCTCTTCAAGGACGCCCGTAAGTTTGTCTTATCTTGTGATGAATGTCAAAGAATTGGTAATATTATTAGACGTCAAGAAATGCCTATGAATTATTGACTTGTTATTTAACCATTTGATGTTTGGGGCTTTGACTATATGGGTCCTTTTCCTTCCTCTAATGGTTATACACATATTTTAGTTGTTGTTGATTACGTTACTAAGTGGGTAGAAGCTATTCCAACTAGTAGTGCTGATCATAACACCTCTATTAAAATGCTTTAAAAAGTTATTTTTCCAAGATTTGGAGTCCCTAGATATTTAATTACTGATGGTGGTTCACATTTTATTCATGGTGCTTTCCGTAAAATGCTTGCTAATTATGATGTTAATCATAGAATTGCATCTCCTTATCACCCTCAGTCTAGTGGTCAAGTAGAATTGAGTAATAGAGAGCTCAAATTAATTTTGCAAAAGACTATTAATAGGCCTAGAAAGAATTGGTCCAAGAAACTTGATGATGCATTATGGGCCTATAGAACTGCATATAAAAATCCTATTGGTATGTCTCCGTATAAAATGGTCTTTGGAAAAGCATGTCACTTGCCTCTCGAACTAGAACACAAGGCTTATTGGGCTATTAAAGAACTTAATTCTGATTTTAAACTTGCCGATGAGAAGAAGTTGTTTAAACAAAAAGTTAAAACATGGCATGACAAAAGGATACAAAAGCACGAGTTTAATGTAGGTGACTATGTATTGTTATACAACTCTCGTTTAAGATTTTTTGCAGGAAAACTCCTCTCTAAATGGGAAGGCCCTTACGTTATCAAGGAGGTCTACCATTCTGGTGCCATAAAAATCAACAACTTCGAAGGCACAAATTCCAAGGTGGTGAACGGTCAAAGAATCAAACACTATATCTCAGGTAATCCCATAAATATTGAAACCAATGTTATTGAAACCATAACCCCGGAAGAATGCATAAGGGACACTTTCCGGAACGTTTCAGACTCCGAAAAGGAATAGCTTTGTGGTATGGTAAGTAAACCTACTCCAAAACAGTTTTTAAGACAATATTTCTCTGTTTTGGAATATTTAGAAAAATAAGCAGCAGTCCGGGAAGGACACGAGGGCTCCACGAGGGTGGAGGGCACACCCTACCCTACTAGGCGCGCCCCCCTACCTCGTGGGCACCTCGTGTGCTCTCCGGACTCCGTTTTCATACACGACACGTATTTTGGTTGGTAAAAATTCATTATATAATCTCCCTGGGGTTTTGACTCCCGTATCACGCAAAAATCTCATGTCTTTGTTTCGAGTTGTTCTCTGTCAGGGTTGTCAAGGCCAGGCACTATGTCGTCTCCCTCCTCCTCCAACCATGAGGGCAATGATGCTTGGCTAATGAAGATTGAGCTGAAGAGAGAAGAACCTATGGAGATCAACAAGGATGAAGGGATCAAGAAGGCCATGGAGGACCAAGTTCCAGCAACAGAAGACACCCTTCAACTGGATCACAATCTTCTTACACCAACAGAAATCGAAGCTTTCAAGATGATGGAGTTGGATCGTATACAAAATAAGTATCTCACACGTGAAAATATTTTGTTGAAGGAGCGTATCATCCCACTCAAGGGCATTATCCACAAGTTAGAAGACCTCCTACGCTCGATGTGCGAATATCCATCATCAACAACCCCACCGTCTTCACCAACAAAGGAGACATAATCACATGGGTATGGGCACTCCACTTGGCAACTGCCAAGCTTGGGGGAGTGCCCCGGTATCATATCACCATCACTCAATCTTTACCATTTTTTCTTAATTCGATCCTTTTGGTAATATCTTGATCTAGTAGAATAAAAGTTCTTAGTATGATCTAGTCGTGAGTTTTTCTTTATTATCCTTCTATGTAATCGTGTCTGTGAGCTATGTAATAAAGATTAGTGTTGAGTCAAGGGCTTGATTATTTTGCCATGATCCTAAAGGAATAAAAGAAAAGAGAAAGAAATAAAAAGAAACAAAGAGATCATATGAGTCTTATGGAGAGTAATGAGCTCACATAGAAAGAGTATGATGAATAAAAGTTATTGAGGGTTGACAAACACATTTTTGGTTATCGTTGCAATTAATAGGAAGTAATAAAGAAAGAGAGGTCTTCACATATAAATATACTATATTGGACATATTTTATGATTGTGAGCACTCATTAAAATATGACATGCTAAAGAGTTGACATTGGACAAGGAAGACAACGTAATGGGTTATGTTTTCTTACATCTGAGATAAATTATATTGTCTTGGATCTTCCAACATGATGATATTGCCTTTCCCTCTCATGCTAGCCAAATTCATTGCACCAAGTAGAGATACTACTTGTGCTTCCAAACACCCTTAAACCAGTCTTGCCATAAGAGTCCACCATATCTACCTATGGATTGAGTAAGATCCATCAAGTAAGTTGTCATCGGTGCAAGCAATAAAAATTGCTCTCTAAATATGTATGATTGATTGGTGTGGAGGACATAAGCTTTATACGAGCGTGTGATATGGAAGTAATAAAAGCGAAAGAATGTATAATAAAGGTCCATATCACAAGTGGCAATATAAAGTGATGTTCTTTCGCATTAAGATTTTGTGCATCCAACCCATAAAAGCGCATGACAACCTCTGCTTCCCTCTGTGAAGGGCCTATCTTTTACTTTTATCTCCTACATTGCATAAGAGTCATGGTGATCTTCACCCTTCCTTTTTACATTTTATCCTTTGGCAAGCACAATATGTTGGAAAGATCCTGGTATATATGGATAATTGGACGTGAGTTTTCATGAACTATTACTGTTGACATTACCCTTGAGGTAAAACGTTGGGAGGCAAAACTATAAGCCCCTATCTTTCTCTATGTCCGATTAAAACTCCATACCCATAAGTATTGCGTGAGTGTTAGCAAAGATTATATGATAGTTGAGTATGTGGACTTGCTGAAAAGCTCTTATACATTGACTCTTTCCTATGTTATGATAAATTGCAATGGCTTCAATGACCGAGATTGTAGTTTGTTAGTTTTCAATGAAGTTTACGATTCATACTTGATATTGTGATTGAATTATTAATCTAGCATTAGATATTATATGACAAAGAATTCTGTAAGTTGTTGTTCTAAGAATGATCATGATGCCCTCATGTCGGTATTTTTTTTATCGGAACCTCTATCCCTAAACATGTGGACATATTTTTCGATTTCGGCTTTTCGCTTGAGGACAAGCGAGGTCTAAGCTTGGGGGAGTTGATACGTCCATTTTGGATCATGCTTTTATATCAATATTTATTGCATTATGGGCTGTTATTACACATTATGTCACAATACTTATGCCTATTCTCTCTTATTTTACAAGGTTTACATAAAGAGGGAGAATACCGGCAGCTGGGATTCTGGGCTGGAAAAAGAGCAAATATTAGAGACCTATTTTGCAGAACTCCAAAAGTCCTGAAACTTCACGGAAGATGTTTTCCAAATATATAAAAAATACTCAGCGGAAGAAACTCACCAGGGGGGCCACACCCTGCCCACAAGGGTGGGGGCGTGCCCTACCCCCTGGGCGCGCCCCCTACCTCGTGGGCCCCCTGGTGGCCCTCCGGTGGCCATCTTCTGCTATATGGAGTCTTTCGATGGAAAAAATTCATAAGCCATCTTCTTGGACGAAACTCCGCCGCCACGATGCGAAACCTTGGCGGAACCAATCTAGGGCTCTGGCGGAGCTGTTCTATCGGGGAAACTTCCCTCCCAGAGGGGAAAATCATCGCCATCATCATCACCAACGCTCCTCTCATCGAGAGAGGGCAATCTCCATCAACATCTTCATCAGCACCATCTCATCTCAAAACGCTAGTTCATCTCTTGTATCCAATTCTTGTCTCCAAGTCCGGGATTGGTGCTAGTAGGTTGCTAGTAGTGTTAATTACTCATTGTAGTTGATGCTAGTTGGTTTAATTGGTGGAAGATCATATATTCAGATCCTATATGCATATTAATCCCCTTCTGATTATGAACATGTTTATGCTTTGTGAGTAGTTACTTTTGTTCCTCAGGACATGGGAGAAGTCTTGCTATTAGTAGTCATGTGAATTTGGTATTCGTTCGATATTTTGATGAGATGTATGTTGTCTCTCCTCTAGTGGTGTTATGTGAACCTCGACTACATGACACTTCACCATTATTTGGGCCTAGAGGAAGGCATTGGGAACTAATAAGTAGATGATGGGTTGCTAGAGTGACAGAAGCTTAAACCCTAGTTTATGCGTTGCTTCGTAAGGGGCTGATTTGGATCCATATGTTTCATGCTATGGTTAGGTTTACCTTAATACTTTTGTTGTATTTGCGGATGCTTGCAATAGAGGTTAATCATAAGTGGGATGTTTGTCCAAGTAAGGACAACACCCAAGCACCGGTCCACCCACATACCAAATTATCAAACTACCGAACGCGAATCATATGAACATGATGAAAACTAGCCCGACGATATTCCCATGTGTCCTCGGGAGAGCTTTACATCATATAAGAGTTTGTCCAGGCTTTTCCTTTGCTACAAAAGGATTGGGCCACCTTGCTGCACTTTATTTACTTTTGTTACTTGTTGCTCGTTACAAATTATCCTATCACAAAACTATCTGTTACCACTTATTCTAGTACTTGAAGAGAATACCTTGTTGGAAACCGCTTATCATTTCCTTCAGCCTCCTCGTTGGGTTCGACACTCTTACTTATCGAAAAGACTATGATAGATCCCCTATACTTGTGGGTCATCAGTCTATAGTTACCTATTATGTGTTGTGATCCGTTAACCCCGAAGTGACAATAATCGAGATACTCACCGGTGATGACCGTAGTTTGAGGAGTTCATTTATTCACTATGTGTTAATGCTTAGGTCCGGTACTCTATTAAAAGGAGGCCTCAATATCCCTTAGTTTTCAATAGGACCCCGCTGCCACGGGAGCGTAGGACAAAATATGTCATGCAAGTTCTTTTCCATAAGCACATATAACTATATTCGGAATACATGCCTACATTACATTGATGAATTGGAGCTAGTTCTGTGTCACCCTAGGTTATGACTGTTACATGATCGATTGCATCCGGCATAATTCTCCATCGCTGATCCAATCCTACAAGCTTTTCCTATATTTTTCTTCGCTTATTTAATTTTCCGTTGCTACTGTTACATCACTATAAAACCCAAAAATATTATATTTGCTACCGTTACTTTTGCCACCGTTACCACTACTATCATATTACTTTGCTACTAAACACTTTGTTGCAGATATTAAGTTTCCAGGTGTGGTTGAATTGACAACTCAGCTGCTAATACTTGAGAATATTGTTTGGCTTCCCTTGTGTCAAATCAATAAATTTGGGTTGAATACTCTACCACTAGTGTAGAACCAGGCAATAGCACCGGTTCGTAAGGCCCTTTAGTGCCGGTTCGGTAACCGGCACTAAATTGTAGGCTCTAAAGGCCCCCCCTTTAGTACCGGTTCAGCACAAACCGGTGCTAAAGGGCAACCACGTGGCACGATCCAGCTCTGTGAGCGCGTAGGACATTAGTACCGGTTGGTAACACAAACCGGTACTAAATGTTTTCGTTTTATTTTTTACTTTTACTTTAATTTTGTGTTTTCAATTTAATTTAGTGATTTTTTACATTATAATGATTTGTTAAATCATTAGGTTATTAGTTTGACTGGATGCATGGATCCTAGCTAAGTCATCAAGTATATGTCATACCCATATTATATATACTTGATCACGTACTTAAGTGATCGAGGTAATATGGGTATGGCATATACTTGATCACTTAGCTAGAATCCACCCTGTTGAAACTAATATGCAATTTATTTCATAAATGATATAATAACTCATCATCATCATCATCATATTAATTAATATAAAAACTCTTGCATCATATATATCATGACCAACGGTTCTCATAGCAAAGATATCATCGAGTTCAACATGGTAATGATATTATAAGCGTTCATAACACCACAAAAGCAAATCACTCTTTGAGATTAATTTCAGGACGAAGAACATGGACATGAGAGGATAAGTACTAAGAGAATGAACTAGCTAATTAATCACTCCTGTTGCTCTCTCTCTCTCTCAGGTAAAATTGCATAGAACACGTATACACTGGTAGAAAAAGGGCATGTTGTCCTGGTTCGTAAGGGCCTTCCTGAACTGGGACTAAAGGGTTGGTACTAAGGCCCTGTCCCTTTAGTCCGGTTCAATCCAGAACCGGGACTGATGGGCCTCCACGTGGCCTGTGCGCGGAGCCCAGGCATGAGACCCTTTGGTCCCGGTTGGTGGCACCAACCGGGACCAATAGGCATCCACGCGTCAGCATTTCTGTGGCTGGGGTTTTTGTTTTTTTTGAAGGGGGGGGGGTTGGGGGTTTTGGGGGTTTTGGGCGTGTTAATTTAGGTATTTCATATATTGTGTTAGCTAGCTATAATTAATAGAGAGAAGTGTCCTCTCTTATGTCCGTGCTTGGTCGACGCTACGTACTATACATACGTATAGAGAGGACTAGACACGCTAGCTAGCTAGTAAGCAAATGGAGGAAACAGAAGATCATCATGAACATATATGCATACAGAGAGAAGTGATATCAACCACCTCTCCTTCTCCGAGAGATTGGTCGAACAACAAGTTCTCGTATATCTATCCGACACTACCGGCTACATATATACAATAATTATCTCTTACAAATATAATCATACGAACTCATGGTCCACATAGTATTCTCCGTCTTAAGCGATCACGTGGTCAAGAAAGAATGCCGCCAATTCCTCTTGAATTGCTCGCATGCGACCTGGTGCTAGGAGTTCATCCCGCTTCCGAAACATCTAATTTGAAGAAGGGGGTCAATACATATATATATATATATATATATATATATATATATGAATGAATGAAACACAACACAAATGATGGTAATAAAATAAAATTGTGAATGTTGTTATTTACGTACTTCATATTGTTCGTCAGTGTAGCCCCGCTCACAGGTCGTGTGGCGGATGGACTCGCAAACGTAGTATCCACAGAAATCATTCCCTTGTTCCTGCCACAACCACTTTACAAGAAATAAAGGTCAATCAAACTGATAAGCAAGAATGCCAAATCAATAGGAGATGCACGGAACATGCTACTATAGTACTTACTTTCAGGTGTCTAAATTGCAGCTTCTTCGGGAGTCCTGGAGCTTTTTTGGAGAATTTTTTCCAAACCCTGCCAGACAAAGAAAACAATTACTTGATATATCAGGAAATGAAAAAAGTTGCTGATATGGTGGATAATGATCGATTTAACTTACTTCTCGAGCATTTGAGTCATGTCCGCATAGTCCTGGGGATCTTTTCGTCTTGAGTCTAAGACGGTTACTAGTCCCTGCTCAAGCTTAATCTCTAGGAGAATATAGTGGTAACTGCACACGCATGCATAACTCATCAATTACATTACTATAACCTGGACTAATATATAAGGGAAACCAAATACGCACAAGACAGTAACACTCACTTGAAGTTGTAAGGAAAGAGTATTATATCTTTGTTTTCATTTATTACCAACGATCGTAGCAAGTTGGCCTCGATAGCTGCGGCATGAAATTTAACCTGAGTTGCATCTATGAGATATGTGTTAATGAACCCAATATCATCGACTTGTCTTTTCTTCAATTTGGCGATCTTCAATCTGCATAATATAGTGAGGATGATTATAAATACATGCAATGAAAGAGCTGAGCTATATAGAGAGACTTAATGACAGAAGTAGTACTACTTACAGATAGTAGCAGGTGACCGTTGTTTTATCGAGGGCCAATTGATTGAAAAACTGAAAGAACTCCTCAAATGGAACAGGCAACAGTTCAATTCCAACGAGGTCATGCTCCTTTTTAACTTTCACATACAAAGTACTCCTACCCCCAGAGTCTCTGCAGATTTTCAAGTACCAATCATGCAATCTTCGCATCATTGTTGATAGAGATCTTTCATCTTTGACGAGAGGCTTCCCGTACTCGTATCTTTGTATCTGCACCTCCATGGGTTCATAATGTACATCGCCGTGCAGGTAATCACCAAGATTGCTATAACCGGGCACGATCCTTGGATGATTAGCGACGTTGTCGCTAGGCACCTTGAGCGGGGGGCACGATTGCTTCGCTTGTTCGCCGAGCTGGGCAATTTGTTTCCCAGCTCGTTGTTCTTTCAGCCTTTGATCACTGACAGTACTTCTCGACCGCTCCGCTTCGGCAAATTCCTTTCCAATAATGCGCTCATAGTTTCCTTTCGGCGGAGACTTGGGTGGTTTTGTCAGGGCAGCCAGAGTGCGCTTCACTTTCACTGGATCTACCTTCTCCTCCGGAGGTGGATGTTTCTTTGATTTCACCCCTTCAAAGAAGTTCCTCACTTCTTCTCGCGCGATCTCGGCGTTCTCCTTCGGGGTCCTCTCGTATGGTAACATCTCTAGAGTCTTCAGAGAAGGACCGAATCTGTATGTCCTCCCGCCTCTGGCTGTACTGCTAGATGCCGGCAGAGCAGATAGAGCAGTTGTCTTCTTTACTTGCTTACGAGGCGGAGGAGAAGGACTACGACACGCTGGAGCAGCCGGAGCGGCGACAGGTCTCTTCCGCCCTTGCTGACGAGGCGGAGAAGGAGGAGGCTGGCTGCTCGGGCGCATCGGCGCAGGCGGAGAAGGAGGCGGAGTGCTGCCACGCGCCGGAGAAGGAGCCAGCCGAGTGCCCTGATCGTCACTTGCTGGAGGAGGAGGCGGTGGAGGAGGCGGAGTGCCCTGACTTGCCGGAGGAGGAGGAGGAGGCGGAGGCGTCCAGTTCGGAAGGTTGATGAGCTCCTTCCGCCATAGGCATGGAGTCTTCAGAGCAGACCCCAGCCTAGTCTCCCCTTCACCGGTAGGGTGGTCAAGCTGGAGGTCCTCAAATCCCTCCGTTATTTCATCCACCATCACCCTAGCATATCCTTCTGGAATCGGCCGGCAGTGAAAAGTTTCGCCGGGTTCAGTAGGATAAACAGAGCCAACAGCCGCCTTGACCTTCAAATTCATCCATTGCGTCATAAGGTGGCAATTTTGAGACTCCGTGATAGCATCCACGGGATAGCTGGCAGGAGCTGTCAAGGCATGCTTCGGCCACGCTGCTTCTCCGCTGAGATGGCGGGGTAGCTTCGGGGGAAGTTTCGGCAGTACGTTTGCTACAATTTGCTTCTCGTTCCTCTATCGCTTGTACCCTTGCTTGCAGCGCCTGCATTTGGGTCTGTTGCAATTTTTTCCTCATCTTCTGGGATTTGTAACTGCCTGCGTCCGGAAACCCAACCTTCCACGGAATGGAGCCTGGCGTGCCTCGTGTCCGTCCAGGGTGCTCAGGATTCCCGAGGGCCATTGTGAGCTTGTCGTTCTCTCTATCTAGAAAGAACGTCCCTTGCTGCTCTGCTTTGATATACTGCTGAAGCTTCCTGATTGGTATGTCCATTTGATCATTCATCCAAATGCACTTCCCTGTTACATGGTCCAAGGTTCCGCCAGCCCCGAAGAACCAAGTCCGGCAACGGTCTGGCCAGTTAATTGTCTCTGGTTCGATCCCTTTATCAACTAGATCATTCTCAGTCTTGGCCCACTTAGGCCGGGCTACGAGGTAGCCACCTGACCCCGTGCGATCGTGATGCTTCTTCTTTGCAGCATTTTGCTTGTTTGTCACCGACATCTTCTTACTCTTTTCCGATGTCTTGTGGGCCACAAATGCGGGCCAGTGATCTCTGATCTTCTCATATCTGCCCTTGAATTCTGGTGTCTCTTTATTTTCGACAAACTTATTCAGCTCTTTCTTCCACCTCCTGAATAGTTCTGCCATCCTCTTAATAGCAAAAGACTTGATTAATTTCTCTTTAACTGGCTTCTCTGCATCATCCTCTGGCGGTAGGGTGAAATTTGACTTCAGCTCAGTCCAAAGATCATTTTTCTGCATATCATTGACATAAGACACCTCAGGGTCTTCTATAGCCGGATTTAACCATTGCTGGATGCTGATCGGGGTCTTGTCCCTAACCAAAACCCCGCACTAAGCAACAAATTTGCTCTTTGTCCGGAGGGGTTCAATCGGTTGGCTGTCGGGTGCGATTGCTATGATCTCAAACTTTTCATCCGGGCTCAACTTTTTCTTCGGGCCTCGTCTCTTTACCGAAGTTGTGCTCGATCCAGAGGGCTAGAAAAAAGAACAAAGACTTAATTAATATGTGTACATACCAAAACAATGAATGCATCAATTAGCTAGTCAGCAGAAGCTTAACTAATATATATACCTGGCCGGACTCGGTTCGGTCACCGGAGACGTCATCACGGTCTCCTTCTTGCACCGGCATTGGGTCACCGGAGCCGTCCTCACGGTCTCCTTCTTGCACCGGCATTAGGTCACCGGAGCCATCGTAATCATAGCTAGCTGCTTCCAGACCATCGGTGTCGTTGAGAAACAACGAGACGACGGCATCACTTCCTCGTGTGATTATGTCCCCCAACAACTCTTCTTGTACTTCGTCTTGGGCAGAGTCCATAGTTTCTACAAATAATGACAACATGACAATTATTATTCAAACATGACAGATGGATATATTAGTGGCAAACGTAGAACTAATATTAATTAGTGGCCTCGACGCTGCTTCTCTAGGGTTTGGGGTGGCCTCGACAACGCTTCAAGGATAAAAAAGAAGTGGAAGAAGAAAAAAAAGAGGATAAGAAAGAAAAGAGGAGTAAGAACTCCTCTATTCTTTCTTCTCCTCTTTTTTTCTTCTTCTACCTCTTTTCTTTTATCGGGAACGAGGGTCGTCGAGCGGTAGAGGAAACCCTAAATAGCAAGTATCATGGGTGTGAGATACATGTGGCTGTTGGTGTCGGACACTACAT
>NC_057806.1:508891717-508893194 GCF_018294505.1 Triticum aestivum | reverse complement strand
GACAATACATCCACGTCCCACAAGTGACGTGGGCGTCGAAGCCCGCGCCACTTGTGGGACGTGGATGTAGTGTCCGACACCGACGGTACATGTATCTCACACCGACGATAGTTTCTATTTAGTGTTTCTCCTCTACCGCTCGGCGACCCTCGACGACCCTCGTTCCCGATAAAATAAAGAGGAAGAAGAAAAAAAAAGAGGAGAAGAAAGAATAGAGGAGTAAACTCCTCTATTCTTTCTTCTCCTCTTTTTTTTCTTCTTCCTCTTCTTTTTTTATCCTCTTCTTCCTCTCATGTTCGACGACCCTCGACCCCTCGGCGACCCTAGACCCCCTCTCGACCCCCTCATGTCGAAGTTATCGGGTAGGGGGTATATCGACAACGACATACCCGATACATACATACATACATATCACATGCATCCATACATATATGAACAAAATTAATATCTACTAATTAACAACCTAAATAAAAAAACTAATACATATAGGAAGAAGAAGAAAAAAGAAGAGAAGAAAGAATAGAGGAGAAGACTTCCTCTTCTTCCTCTCCTCTTCTTCTCCCTCTTCTTCCCCTTCTTCCTCGCCTCTCTCATGAATGTCCGACGTTCTCGACCCCCCCCCCACGTGTCGAAGAAAAAAAAGAAGAAAAAAAGAGGAGAAGAAGAAAGGAATAGAGGAGAAAAGAGAAAACAGAATATATATTCTATTTTTCTCTTCTTCTCCTCTATTCCTTTCTTCTTCTCCTCTTCTTTTTCTTCTTTTTTTCTTCTTCTTATTTATTTCTCCTTGTCTTCCTCTCCCCTCTCGGCGACCCTATACCCCCTCTCTACCCTCGACACCTAGGCGACCGTCGACCCCCTCTAGACCCTCGACCCCTCGGCGACCCTCGACGACCCTCGTTCTCGATAAAAAAAGAGGAAGAAGAAAAAAAAGAGGAGAAGAAAGAATAGAGGAGATTCTCCTCTATTCTTCCTTCTCCTCTTTTTTTCTTCTTCCTCTTCTTTTTTATCCTCTTCTTCCTCTCATGTTCGACGACCCTCGACCCCGATAACATTTTTTTCCCTGATAACATTTTTTTCTCCGAGAGAGTTAGTGTTCCCGAGTGAACCGAAGGGGGACATTGGTCATATCGGATTCGTCATATTTTCTATGAATGTTCTAAGTACATACATCCATCGATATCATTCCATACATACATAGACATCTACATTATACATGAACAAAAAAAATATCAAAATTCATCATACATACATCTACAATATATATGAACAAAAATTATAAACTTTCTCCCCAATTCATACATACATACATACATCTACATCATATCAATATTTTGCAAATTAAGGAGCAGGGAAGGAAGGAAGGGGGGAGGATGGGGCGGTAGCTAGCTCTCCCGGAGGGATCAGGGAGGAGACGCGGGAGGCCGGCGTCGGGGGCGACGACGACGAGGACAGGGTCGGGGTCGGCGAGGGCGAG
>NC_057806.1:508883516-508891518 GCF_018294505.1 Triticum aestivum | reverse complement strand
GGGCGGCCGGCGACGACGGCGAGGCAGGGCGCGCTCGGGGGCGGGACAGGGGAAACGACGACGACGGCGAGGCGAGCAGAGGGGCAGCCTTGCGGCGTCGTCGGGGCGGGATTGAAGAACTGAACCAAAATTTTCACAAGTGCTGTATATATAGACGCAGCATTGGTCATGGTTCGTGGCACCAACCGTGACCAATGCCCCCTTTAGTCCCGGTTGGTGCCACCAACCGAGACCAAAGGCCTTTTTTCAGCAGCCCAAAGGGCGGGAAGCAGCGGCCTTTGGTCACGGTTGGTAGCACCTACCGGGACTAAAGGGGGGCATTGGGCATGGTTGGTGCCACGAACCGTGACCAATGCCCACCTTTAGTCCCGATTGGTGCCACCAACCGGGACCAAAGGACTTGCGCGGCTGCGGTGTCGAAAGTTTAGTCCCACCTCGCTAGTTGAGAGGGGTGCGCAGTGGTTTATAAGCCCCACTGCCGCACCCCTCTCGAGCTTCTCTCCATTGCAGGCTTATGGGCCTAATTGTCACTACTATGCTTGTGGGCCTACTGGGCCTCCTGCGGGCCTGAATCCTGGCCTTTGATGGGTTTCTAGTCGTATTTAGGCAGTGGGGGCCCAGTAGGTGGCATTTTTTGTTTTTTTGTTCCTTTATTTATTTTATTTTCTTTTTTTTGCTTCATTTGTTAATTCTTTATGCTTTTGGTTTTAGAAAAATTATAAATTTTTTGTTACTGCCATTAGTTTTCAAATTTGAAAACACTTTTTTTGTTTTCTTTGTTGCTTTATTTATTTTATTTTGTTTCTACTTACAACAAAATACTTATTGTTTCTATTTTTTTCCAGTTTTTTTGTTTTGTTTTCTGCATTATTTATTTTCTTTTATTTTTTGCTTTATTTTTTTATTCTTTTTGCTTTTAGTTTTAGAAAAATTATAAACTTTCTGTTAGTGCCATTTTATTTTGTGATTAACTCTACTATAAAAATAGTTTTTTTCCTGTTTTTTTTGATTTGTTTTTTGCATTATTTATTTTCTTTTGTTTTTTGCTTTAATTTTTAATTCTGTTTGCTTTTAGGTTAGCAAAATTATAAACTTTCTGTTAGTGCCATTAGTTTTAGAAAAAATATAAACTTTCCGTTAGTGCCATTAGTTTTCAAATTTGAATAGTTAAAATTTGAATTCTTTGAAAATTGTTTGAATCACAAGTTTGTGATTAACTAACTAAAAAATGAGAATAGATGCGCTTATAGAGAAAATTCAACCTAAATTCATAGTAAATTTCTATGAATTTCAGAGAAATTCACTATGAATTCACATTAAACTTTTCTCTATTAGGGCATCTATTTTCACTTTGAGAGGAGCTCAACAAGGTAGAGAGGGAAGGGCTTATAAACCGGTGTGAGCCCCCTTCGGTTGGCGAGGTGGGACTAAACTCTGCCCGCAACGAGGACCAACCCTTTAGTCCCGGTTTGTGGCACAAACCGGGACTAATGGTCATGGGCCAGGGGCGAGGAGCAAAATTATAAACTTTCTGTTTGTGCCATTAGTTTTAGAAAGTTGAAAGTTGAAAGTTGGCATGGGCCAGGGACTAATGGTCATGGTATTACGAGGGTCGAACCATAAGACATGAAAGCATTTCAAATGAACTCTGAAAAAGTTGAAAGTTGGCATGTTATCATAATTTCACCCACATAGCATGTGCATGTACAAAACGGACAATGGTAGCATGTTCATGTGTGGCAAAGTTGGCATGGTATCATCATACTAGTTGCGGGAGAAAGTCTTCACTTTTTCTTCGCTTGTGTCATTTGCTTACTGCGCCATAACCATAGTTAATCTTCATTGTTTATCAGGATGCTTGGGTCAGCCTTGACATTGAAGGGAGGAATTTCATGAAACTTTTCATAATCTTCAGACATGTCTGTCTTGCCGTCCACTCCCAGGATGTCCCTTTTTCCTGAAAGAACTATGTGGCGCTTTGGCTCATCGTATGATGTATTCGCTTCCTTATCTTTTCTTTTTCTTGGTTTGGTAGACATGTCCTTCACATAGATAACCTGTGCCACATCATTGGCTAGGACAAACGATTCGTCAGTGTACCCAAGATTTTTCAGATCCACTGTTGTCATTCCGTACTGTGGGTCTACCTATCCCCCGCCGCCTGACAGATTGACCCATTTACACTTAAACAAAGGGACCTTAAAATCAGGTCCGTAGTCAAGTTCCCATATGTCCACTATGTAACCATAATATGTGTCCTTTCCGCTCTCGGTTGCTGCATCAAAGCGGACACCACTGTTTTGGTTGGTGCTCTTTTGATCTTGGGCGATCGTGTAAAATGTATTCCCATTTATCTCGTATCCTTTGTAAGTCAATACAGTCAAAGATGGTCCCCTGGACAACAAGTACAACTCATCACAAATAGTGTTGTCACCTCTGAGACGTGTTTCCAACGAACTTCTGAAAGTCTTGATGTGTTAACATGTAATCCAATCGTCGCACTGCTCCGGGTGTTTGGAGCGCAGACTGTTCTTGTGTTCATCGACATACGGGGTCACCAAGGTAGAGTTCTGTAGAACTCTGTAGTGTCCTTGAGACCAAGAATATCCGTCCCTGCATATTATTGAGTCTCTTCCAAGAGTGCCTTTTCCAGTCAGTCTCCCCTCATACCGCGATTTAGGGAGACCTATCTTCTTAAGGCCAGGAATGAAGTCAACACAAAACCCGATAACATCCTTTGTTTGATGGCCCATGGAGATGCTTCCTTCTGTCCTAGCGCGGTTACGGACATATTTCTTTAGGACTCCCATGAACCTCTCAAAGGGGAACATATTGTGTAGAAATACGGGCCCCAGGATGAAAATCTCGTCGACTAGATGAACTAGGACGTGCATCATGATATTGAAGAAGGATGGTGGGAACACCATCTCGAAACTGACAAGACATTGCGCCACACCACTCCTTAGCCTTGGTACGATTTCTGGATCGATCACCTTCTGAGAGATTGCATTGAGGAATGCACATAACTTCACAATGGCTAATCGGACGTTTTCCGATAGAAGCCCCCTCAATGCAACCGAAAGCAGTTGCCTCATAATCACGTGGCAGTCATGAGACTTTAGGTTCTGAAACTTTTTCTCTGGCATATTTATTATTCCCTTTATATTCGACGAGAAGCCAGTCATGACCTTCATACTGAGCAGGGATTCAAAGAAGATTTCTTTCTCTTCTTTCGTAAGAGCGTAGCTGGCAGGACCTTTATACTGCTTCGGAGGCATGCCGTCTTTTTTGTGGAAACATTGCAGGTCCTCCCGTGCCTCAGGTGTATCTTTAGTCTTCCCATACACGCCCAAGAAGCCTAGCAGGTTCACGCAAAGGTTCTTCATCACGTGCATCATGTCGATTGAAGAGCGGACCTCTAGGTCTTTCCAGTAGGGTAGGTCCCAAAATATAGATTTCTTCTTCCACATGGGTGTGTGTCCCTCAGCGTCATTCGGAACAGCTAGTCCACCGGGACCCTTTCCAAAGATTACATAGTGTAAGTCATTGACCATAGCAAGTACATGATCACCAGTATGCATGGCGGGATTCTTCCGGTGATCTGCCTCGCCTTTGAAATGCTTGCCTTTCTTTCGACATTGATGGTTGGTCGGAAGAAATCGACAATGGCCCAGGTACACATTCTTCCTGCATTTGTCCAGGTATATACTTTCAGTGTCATCTAAACAGTGCGTGCATGCGTGGTATCCATTGTTTGTCTGTCCTGAAAGGTTACTGAGAGCGGGCCAATCGTTGATGGTCACGAATAGCAACGCCTTAAGGTTAAATTCCTCCTGTCTGTGCTCATCCCACGTACGTACATCGTTTCCATTCCATAGCTATAAAAGTTCTTCAACTAATGGCCTTAGGTACACATCAATGTCGTTGCTGGGTTGCTTAGGGCCTTGGATGAGAACTGGCATCATAATGAACTTCCGCTTCATGCACATCCAAGGAGGAAGGTTATACATACATAGAGTCACGGGCCAGGTGCTGTGATTGCTGCTCTGCTCCCCGAAAGGATTAATGCCATCCGCGCTTAAAGCAAACCATACATTCCTTGGGTCCTTTGCAAACTCATCCCAGTACTTTCTCTCGATTTTTCTCCATTACGACCCGTCAGCGGGTGCTCTCAACTTCCCATCTTTTCTCGGTTGTCACTGTGCCATCGCATCAACTTGGCATGCTCTTCATTTCTGAACAGACATTTCAACCGTGGTATTATAGGAGCATACCACATCACCTTCGGAGGAACCCTCTTCCTGGGGGGATCGCTGTAAACATCACCAGGGTCATCTCATCGGATCTTATACCGCAATGCACCGCATACCGGGCATGCGTTCAGATCCTTGTATGCACCGCGGTAGAGGATTTAGTCATTAGGGCATGCATGTATCTTCTCCACCTCCAATCCTAGAGGGCATACGACCTTCTTTGCTGTGTATGTACTGTCGGGCAATTCGTTATCCTTTGGAAGCTTCTTGTTCAATATTTTCAGTAGCTTCTCAAATCCTTTGTCAGCCACAACATTCTCTGCCTTCCACTGCAGCAATTCCAGTATGGTACCGAGCTTTGTGTTGCCATCTTCGCAATTGGGGTATAACCCTTTTTTGTGATCCTCTAACATGCGATCGAACTTCAGCTTCTCCTTTTGACTTTCGCATTGCGTCCTTGCATCGACAATGACCCGGCGGAGATCATCATCATCGGGCACATCGTCTGGTTCCTCTTGATCTTCAGGAGCTTCACCTGTTGCAGCATCATTGGGCACATTGTCTGGTTCCTCTTGATCTTCACCAGCTCCCCCTGTTGCAGCATCACCGTATTCAGGGGGCACATAGTTGTCATCGTACTCTTCTTCTTCGCCGTCTTCCATCATATCCCCTATTTCTCCATGCCTCGTCCAAACACTATAGTATGGCATGAAACCCTTGTAAAGCAGGTGGGAGTGAAGGATTTTCCAGTTAGAGTAAGACCACGTATTCCCACATTCAGTGCATGGTCAACACATAAAACCATTCTGCTTGTTTGCCTCAGCCGCATCGAGAAACTCATGCACGCCCTTAATGTACTCGCAGGTGTGTCTGTCACCGTACATCCATTGCCGGTTCATCTGCGTGCATTATATATAATTAAGTGTCCAAATTAATAGAAGTTCATCATCACATTAAAACCAAAGTGCATACATAGTTCTCATCTAACAACATATAGCAATCCAGAGCATCTAATTAATTAAACCATACATTGAAACTATGTAAAACATTTCAATGTGAAAACAAATGCGATCATAATCGCAACCAAGGTAACAATTGATCCAACGGCATAATGATACCAAGCCTCGGTATGAATGGCATATTTTCTAATCTTTCTAATCTTCAAGAACATTGCATCCATCTTGATCTTGTGATCATCGACGACATCCGCAACATGCAACTCCAATATCATCTTCTCCTCCTCAATTTTTTTTATTTTTTCCTTCAACAAATTGTTTTCTTCTTCAACTAAATTTAACCTCTCGACAATAGGGTCGGTTGGCATTTCCGATTCACATACATCCTACATAAATAAAATCTATGTCACGTAGGTCGGCATAATTTTCATAAACAATAAATGAACCAATAGTTATAAAGATAATATATATACCACATCCGAATCATAGACATGACGAGGGCCGACGGGGGCGGATACCAAAACCATCGCACTATATAAGATGCAATAATAAAAGTAAGAAAATAATACAAGTATCTATGTAAACATACAAGTAAGAATATTTCTCCTTTCAGAAAGAAGATAAGAACAAGAGGCTCACCACGGTGGTGCCGGCGATGAGCTCGGCGCAGGTGATCGACGGCGGTGAAGACGGGGACGGGGTGTGACGGACCACTGAACCTAGACAAATATTATGGAAAATGGAGCTTGGAGTTCGAGCTTGGAGATGAGAAATCTTAAGTAGTGTGGCTCGTGCATTCCATCGAACACCTTGTGTGCATAGGGGGTGAGCTAGAGCACCACCAAGCCCTCTCCCCCTCGGCCAGAGAAAAACAGAGCACTGGGGTGCTCTGCTCGCGAGCGAGGGGTATATATAGGCACCTCATTGGTCCGGGTTGGTGACATGAACTGGGACTAAAGGGGAGCCTTTGGTCCCGGTTCAAGCCACCAACCGGGACCAATGGTGGTGGGCCAGGAGCGAGGCCCATTGGTCCCGGTTCATCCCACCAACCGGGACCAAAAGGTCCAGATGAACCGGGACCAATGGCCCACGTGGCTCGGCCGCCCCCTGGGCTCACGAACCGGGACCAATGCCCACATTGGTCCCGGTTCTGGACTGAACTGGGACTAATGGGCTGACCCGGCCTGGACCAAAGCCATGTTTTCTACTAGTGATAGCTTTGCTGATTCATCATATTGGAGCATGCAGATTAACCTGTCTCCTAATCGTGGGTTGCGCTTCTGATTTATGCCCCCTAGTACTTCTCTGTGATCGTTCACAATTTTGCTCCAGTCTTTTACTATTAAGCATTCCTCGCTATTAGAAATCCTGAATGCACTAAAGTGCATTGTAGGATATCTTGGCCGTAAGCTAACAATATTCGTGGTACCTTTAGTCTCGATCCAATCAGGCACAACATTCATCGGGAGTTCCTGTTGAAGAACATCGTATAGTAACATACTTAGCAATGAAGTTTAGCTTAAAAAAATAATGTATGCAAAAGATGCACTGAGGAGAAATAGTACAAATCTTACCATCTTTCCTAAATATATGTGACCGTAGTTCAGTACGAACACTATTGGTTGCACGTTTTGAGTACTAACATTTCTAAGTGCAGGAAAGAAATTTGTCTTGACAGCATCAAGATCCTCAAGCCATGAAACATAATGACTTGTCTCCTCGCAGTTTAGTTCAGCCCCGGGATAGTGGACGGTCCTGTCTACCAAGCACCGGACATGTTTGCTTGATTGGAAGTAAGATGTCAATATAAATTGAGATCTATTAATTATTCAACTGGTTCAAATAATCTCATATCGAAGACATAAATGTGGTTGAGAAACACACATAATGGTAGAACTGGAGGAGTCTGCACATCGACCCAGATGTCTCTATTACCTTCAATATCATCTTCCGGACGAATATCAAAGGTGATAACCATATCAGGCTCAAATGCATAAGCCTTGCATAGTGCTTGCCAAGTTTTGCATTCAAAATAGGTGTATGTGTCTGCATTGTATAATTTGACGTTGAAGGTATAATCATGCTCGGTCTTCAAGTAAACTCTTTTTACCTCCATAGTTTCGTTAGGACTGAAACCTATCTTATCCAAGACAGAAATTCTTGCATGGCAGGGGATACGCTAGTAGAATAGTGAAAAATTAAAATTAAAAGTTGAAGCAAATGAAGCATAAGTCATGCTTAATTACGAAAAAAGACTTGTTGTTGTGACTTACTGTATCCACTTCGAAGTTCTCATCCAGCTTGATGCTGAAGCGTCTATCATCAACTAGAAAATTTCTGCCGCACAGGCCGCGCTGGTCTTCGTAGTATTCGCACATAATGAAATCGTGTTCGTCTTCAGACGACATTCCTATGTTCATAGGTGAAACATTAAACACTTATTAGTTCTATTAATTCAACTAATTCTGTTAATTCAACTAGTTCAACTAATTAATTAAACTAATTCAACTAAGCACTTACGAAGAATATACCTAATTAATTGAACTAATTCAACTAACTAGTTCAACTAATTAATTCAACTAAACTACTTCTATTAATTTTCTTACTAAAAATAAGGTAGCTAGTTCTATATAATAAAATGTTAATTAGATAATGAAATCTCATATAACTAAATTAAATATATATCTAAAATATAATTTATATCTAATTCATCTAACATTTGACATTAATATCTAACATATGTTCATATATAGGTGAAACATTAAACACTTACTAGTTCTATTAATTCAACTA
>NC_057806.1:508881668-508882799 GCF_018294505.1 Triticum aestivum | reverse complement strand
GTATGAGCGGGGGGCGACGGTGTACGGGCGACGGCGGGCGACGATGGGGACGGGCGCGGCGGGCAAGAGGCGGCGGTGACGGCGACGACGGGTGGCGGGGGTGACGTTGGTGTCGGCGACGACGGGTGGCGTGGGCGACGACAACGACGAGGGCGGCGCGCGATGGGCGATGGGCGAGGCGAAGAAGTTGGATCGAGAAGAAGTACTGGTGGTCGATGAAACTGATTTTTTTGTAAGTGCCATATATATAGGAGGCGTCTTTAGTACCGGTTGGAGCCACCAACCGGTACTAAAGGCCAATTTTCGCCAGGCCAAGGGGCGGGAAACGACCCCTTTAGTACCGGTTTGTGCCACGAACCGGTACTAAAGACCCCCCTTTAGTACCGGTTGGAGCCATTAACCGGTACTAATGGTTGTGCGCTGCCACCGGCAGTGCACAATGTTTAGTCCCACCTCGCCGAGCGAAGGGCAGCCGCACTGGTTTATAAACCCAGCCGCGGCTGCTCCTTCGACCTCCTCTATATAGCAGGCTTCAGGTCCTAACTAGGGCGCGCCGCCCTGTGAGTCTGCTGGCCCTTCTAGGCCTGCATTTGCACACCCTAGATTTGGCAGGCCCACTGGGCAGCGCGCCAACAAATTTTTTATATAGTTTTTTCTTTTCTGCATTATTTATTTTCTTCTATTTATTTTTGAGTAATTTTTTGTATAGTTTTTTTCTTTTCTTCATTATTTCTTTCCTTCTATTTATTTTCTTCTGTTTCCAGTTTGTACACGAAGTGCGTCCAGTTTTTGCCGTGACCCTCTCTACTCTTTCGCACATGCTATGCGGGTGAAATGATGATACCATGCCAAGTTTCAACATTTTCATAATTCATTTTGTAGTGATTTTCAATTTCACGGTCATTTAGCTCTCTAAACAAATAGGTAAATGACAGAAAAACAACAAATGATGTCAGAACATGTTGGAAATTGGTGACGTCGCTTTGAACGCTGCATACTGAACACAAAAGAAGTCCGGAGTTCAAATAAGTTTAAAAAACATTGAAGTGCCCGTGTAACAGATGAGTTCTCGTCCGAAACCCTGATACTCCGAAAGAGTTTGTCCAGTTTGTACACGAAGTGCGTCCAGTT
>NC_057806.1:508878602-508879902 GCF_018294505.1 Triticum aestivum | reverse complement strand
AAAAACAACAAATGATGTCAGAACATGTTGGAAATTGATGACGTCGCTTTCAATGGTGCATACTAAACACAAAATAAGTCGGAGTTCAAATAAGTTTAAAAAACATCGAAGTGCCCGTGTAACAGATGAGTTCTCGTCCGAAACCCTGATACTCCAAAAGAGTTTGTCCAGTTTGTACACGAAGTGCGTCCAGTTTTTCCCGTGACCCTCTCTAGTCTTTGGCACAAGCTATGCGGGTGAAATGATGACACCTTGCCAAGTTTCAACATTTTCAGAATTCATTTTGTAGTGATTTTGAGTTTCACGGTTATTTAGCTCTCTAAACAATTAGGTAAATGACCGAAAAACAACAATTGATGTCAGAACATGTTGGAAATTGATGACATCGCTTTGAATGCTGCATACTGAACACAAAAGAAGTCCGGAGTTCAAATAAGTTTAAAAAACATTGAAGTGCCCGTGTAACAGATTCTCGTCCAAAACCCTGATACTCCAAAAGAGTTTGTCCAATTTGTACGTGACGTGCATCAAGTTTTTGCCGTGACCCTCTCTACTCTTTCGCACATGCTATGCAGGTGAAATGATGATACCATGATAAGTTTCAACATTTTCAGAATACATTTTGTAGTGATTTTCCATTTCACGGTCATTTAGCTCTCTAAACAATTAGGTAAATGACCGAAAAAAACAAATGATGTTATAACATGTTGGAAAGTGATGACGTCGCTTTGAATGCTGCATACTGAACACAAAAGAAGTCCAGAGTTCAAATAAGTTTAAAAAACATTGAAGTGCCCGTGTAACAGATGAGTTCTCGTCTGAAACCCTGATACTCCGAAAGAGTTTGTCCAATTTGTACACGAAGTGCATCCAGTTTTTGTCGTGACCCACTCTACTCTTTCGCACATGCTATGCGGGTGAAATGATGATACCATGCCAAGTTTCAACATTTTTAGAATTCATTTTGTATTGATTTTCAATTTCATTTTGTATTGATTTTCAATTTCACGGTCATTTAGCTCTCTAAACAATTAGGTAAATGACCGAAGAACAACAAATGATGTTGGAACATGTTGGAAATTGATGACTTCGCTTTGAATGCTGCATACTGAACATAAAAGAAGTCCAGAGTTCAAATATCTTTAAAAAACATTGAAGTGCCCGTGTAACAGATGAGTTCTCGTCCGAAACCCTGATACTCCGAAAGTGTTTGTCCAGTTTGTACACGAAGTGCGTCTAGTTTTTTCCGTGATCCTCTCTACTCTTTTGCACATGCTATGCGGGTGAAATGATGATACCA
>NC_057806.1:508877328-508878134 GCF_018294505.1 Triticum aestivum | reverse complement strand
ACCGAAGAACAACAAATGATGTCAGAGCATGTTGGAAATTAATGACGTCGCTTTGAATGCTGCATACTGAACACAAAAGAAGTCGGAGTTCAAATAAGTTTAAAAAACATCAAAGTGCCCGTGTAACAGATGAGTTCTCGTCCGAAACCCTGATACTCCGATAGAGTTTGTCCAGTTTGTACACGAAGTGCGTCCAGTTTTTGCCGTGACCCTCTCTACTCTTTCGCACATGCTATGCGGGTGAAATGATGATACCATGCCAAGTTTCAACATTTTCAGAATTCATTTTGTAGTGATTTTCAATTTCACGGTCAATTAGCTCTCTAAACAATTAGGTAAATGACCGAAAAACAACAAATGATGTCAGAACATGTTGGAAATTGATGGCGTCGCTTTGAATGCTACATACTGAACACAAAAGAAGTCCGGAGTTCAAATAAGTTTAAAAAACATTGAAGTTCCCGTGTAACAGATGAGTTCTCGTCCAAAACCCAGATACTCCGAAAGAGTTTGTCCAGTTTGTACATGAAGTGCATCCAGTTTTTGCCGTGACCCTCTCTACTGTTTCGCACATGCTATGCGGGTGAAATGATGATACCATGCCAAGTTTCAACATTTTCAGAAGTCATTTTGTAGTGATTTTCAATTTCACGGTCATTTAGGTCTCTAAACAATTAGGTAAATGACCGAAAAACAAGAAATGATGTCAGAACATGTTGGAAATTGATGACGTCGCTTTGAATGCTGCATACTGAACACAAAAGAAGTCGGAGTTCAAATAAGTTTAAAAAACATCGAAGTGCCCG
>NC_057806.1:508875192-508877296 GCF_018294505.1 Triticum aestivum | reverse complement strand
GAACACAAAAGAAGTCCATAGTTCAAATAAGTTTTAAAAACATCGAAGTGCCCGTGTAACAGATGAGTTCTCGTCCGAATCCCTGATACTCCGAAAGAGTTTCTCCAATTTGTACATGATGTGCGTCCAGTTTTTGCCGTGACCCTCTCTACTCTTTCGCACGTGCTATGAGGGTGAAATGATGATACCATGCCAAGTTTCAACATTTTCAGAATTCATTTTGTAGTGATTTTCAATTTCATGGTCATTGAGCTCTCTAAACAATCAGGTAAATGACCGAAAACAACAAATGATGTTAGAACATGTTGGAAATTGATGACGTCACTTTGAATGCTGCATACTGAACACAAAAGAAGTCCAGAGTTCAAATAAGTTTAAAAAACATTGAAGTGCCCGTGTAACAGATGAGTTCTCGTCCGAAACCCTAATACTCCGAAAGAGTTTGTCCAATTTGTACACGAAGTGCGTCCAGTTTTTGCCGTGATCCTCCGTACTCTTTTGCACATGCTATGCGGGTGAAATGATGATACCATGCCAAGTTTCAAAATTTTCATAATTCATTTTGTAGTGATTTTCAATTTCATGGTCATTTAGCTCTCTAAACAATTAGGTAAATGACTGAAAAACAACAAATGATGTCAGAACATGTTGGAAATTGATGACGTCGCTTTCAATGGTGCATACTAAACACAAAATAAGTCGGAGTTCAAATAAGTTTAAAAAACATCGAAGTGCCCGTGTAACAGATGAGTTCTCGTCCGAAACCCTGATACTCCAAAAGAGTTTGTCCAGTTTGTACACGAAGTGCGTCCTGTTTTTGCCGTGACCCTCTCTAGTCTTTGGCACAAGCTATGCGGGTGAAATGATGACACCTTGCCAAGTTTCAACATTTTCAGAATTCATTTTGTAGTGATTTTGAGTTTCACGGTTATTTAGCTCTCTAAACAATTAGGTAAATGACCGAAAAACAACAAGTGATGTCAGAACATGTTGGAAATTGATGACATCGCTTTGAATGCTGCATACTGAACACAAAAGAAGTCCGGAGTTCAAATAAGTTTAAAAAACATTGAAGTGCCCGTGTAACAGATTCTCGTCCAAAACCCTAATACTCCGAAAGAGTTTGTCCAATTTGTACGTGACATGCGTCAAGTTTTTGCCGTGACCCTCTCTACTCTTTCGCACATGCTATGCAGGTGAAAGGATGATACCATGATAAGTTTCAACATTTTCAGAATACATTTTGTAGTGATTTTCCATTTCACGGTCATTTAGCTCTCTAAACAATTAGGTAAATGACCGAAAAAAACAAATGATGTTAGAACATGTTGGAAAGTGATGACGTCGCTTTGAATGCTGCATACTGAACACAAAAGAAGTCCAGAGTTCAAATAAGTTTAAAAAACATTGAAGTGCCCGTGTAACAGATGAGTTCTCGTCTGTAACCTTGATACTCCGAAAGAGTTTGTCCAATTTGTACACGAAGTGCATCCAGTTTTTGTCGTGACCCACTCTACTCTTTCGCACATGCTATGCGGGTGAAATGATGATACCATGCCAAGTTTCAACATTTTTAGAATTCATTTTGTATTGATTTTCAATTTCATTTTGTACTGATTTTCAATTTCACGGTCGTTTAGCTCTCTAAACAATTAGGTAAATGACCGAAAAACAACAAATCATGTCAGAACATGTTGGAAATTGATGACGTCGCTTTGAATGCTGCATACTGAACACA
This sequence comes from Triticum aestivum, assembly GCF_018294505.1. Classification (NCBI taxonomy): domain Eukaryota; kingdom Viridiplantae; phylum Streptophyta; class Magnoliopsida; order Poales; family Poaceae; genus Triticum; species Triticum aestivum. The sequence continues at coordinate 508,875,558 of NC_057806.1, read as the reverse complement.
AAAGAAGTCCGGAGTTCAAATAAGTTTAAAAAACAATGAAGTGCCCGTGTAACAGATGAGTTCTCGTCCGAAACCCTGATACTCCAAAAGAGTTTGTCCAGTTTGTACATGAAGTGCGTCCAGTTTTTGCCGTGAACCTCTTTACTCTTTCGCACATGCTATGCGGGTGAAATGATGATACCATGCCAAGTTTCAACATTTTCAGAATTCATTTTGTAGTGATTTTCAATTTCAAGGTCATTTAGCTCTCTAAACAATCAGGTAAATGACCGAAAAAAACAAATGATGTTAGAACATGTTGGAAATTGATGATGTCGCTTTGAATGCTGCATACTGAACACAGAAGAAGTCCGGAGTTCAAATAAG
>NC_057806.1:508867178-508869916 GCF_018294505.1 Triticum aestivum | reverse complement strand
TGTTGGAAATTGATGACATCGCTTTGAATGCTGCATACTGAACACAAAATAAGTCCGGAGTTCAAATAAGTTTAAAAAACATTGAAGTGCCCGTGTAACAGATGAGTTCTCATCCGAAACCCTGATACTCCGAAAGAGTTTGTCCAATTTGTACATGAAGTGTGTCCAGTTTTTGCCGTCACCCTCTCTACTCTTTTGCACATGCTATGCGGGTGAAATGATGATACCATGCCAAGTTTCAACATTTTCAGAATTCATTTTGTAGTGATTTTCAATTTCACGGTCATTTAGCTCTCTAAACAATTAGGTAAATGACCGAAAAACAATAAATGATGTTAGAACATGTTGGAAATTGATGATGTCGCTTTGAATGCTGCATACTGAACACAAAAGAAGTCCAGAGTTCAAATAAGTTTAAAAAACATTGAAGTGCCCGTGTAATAAATGAGTTCTCGTCCGAAACCCTGATACTCCGAAAGAGTTTGTCCAGTTTGTACACGAAGTGCGTCCAGTTTTTGCCGTGACCCTCTCTACTCTTTCGCACATGCTATGCGGGTGAAATGATGATACCATGCCAAGTTTCAACATTTTCAGAATTCATTTTGTAGTGATTTTCAATTTCAAGGTCATTTAGCTCTCTAAACAATTAGGTAAATGACCGAAAAAATCAAATGATGTTAGAACATGTTGGAAATTGATGACGTCGCTTTGAATGCTGCATACTGAACACAAAAGAAGTCCGGAGTTGTCACACCCTAGCTAGTCATGCATTAGAGTGTTGCATCATGTTTACTCATTCATCAGAAACTTGAAATGGGGATGACAGAACCCCCAGTCCCCTCTGAAACCAACTAGGGTTACTAAAATAATTTTTCAATGAACCTGAAATGCCCTTCTAAAATGTCCATCATTTTAGCCTTGGTTCAGAACCTCTGACAAAAGTGGTGCACATTTTTCTAGGCCATCATAGGGTCTTTGAATTAAATCATAGATATTTGAATTTGGGCATTTAAAATAATATAAAATATTTAAATGCTCAAATATCTCCAAACTAAAATGTTTCATGTTGGAAATAATCCAACTATGGACCAGGAGTAGTTTGGTGAATTTTGGAGTTGCCTAGGTATTTTATTTAATTCAACAAAGTTGCAGATATATTAAATAAAACAGAAAACAAAAAAAGAAAGGGGAAAGACTTACCTGTGCGGCCCAGCCAGCTGGCCGGCCCAGCTAGCTGCCGACCCAGCCCAACACTGTAGCTCCCCGTCGTCTTCCTCCCCACGCCCCGAAGCTGCTGCGTGCTCACGCGCGCGCGGCCGCGCGGCCACCTCCTGCTTGCCGACGCCCTCCTGGCCGCGTGGACGACGCCCGCAGCCCGTCCCGATCCCCCTGCTCTCGCTCACTCCCCCCGTTTCTCCCTCGCTCTCTCTCGCTCTCGGCCGAAGCACACCGTCGCCGCCGTTCGCCGTAGCCACTGTCTCCGGCCACCCCTCGCTCCCCCGAGTAGCTCAGAAGCTCCGCCACAACTCCCTCTTCCTCCCCACCGCTCCACGAGTCCCCGGAAGCCCTGCATCGCCGCCACGTCGCCGTTCCCCTCTTCGGGCTCCGACCACCGTCGCCGACGAATTCGCCGTCTCCAGCGCGTCCCCGAGCCCGCTTCGACGCCCACTGCAACCGCGGTGAGCTACGCCACCGTTTCCCCCTCTTCTCCCCCTCGTTCCCTCACCGTAGCTTCATCTCCACCACGGCCGAACCTCCGCCGTCGCCGAGCTCGCCGTCGACGCAGCTCCGGTGACCATTTGGTCACCCCGGTGAGTCCAACGCGTTCACAAAACCCAGTAGAGCATCCCTAGCGCCTTACTTTGCTCGACTTCGAGCCCCAGCACCACTCCCGTGCACGACCGAACCCCGGCGGCCGCAGCCGAGCTCACCGCCGTCAACTCCGGCCACCCCGACCCCAACGGACTCCGCCAAGAGCCGCGGGTCGTCCTCAGCTTCACTCCGGTGGCCTCCGCGGTTCATTTGGTGGCCGAAACGACCGAAACCACTATCGCCGCCGCACTGTTGGTCGCCGCCGGCCAGAACTCCGGCGAGCTGACGTGGCCTAGTTGATTAACCACTAATCCACCACCTACAGACGTTGACAAGTGGGCCCAGGGCTTAGTCAAAGCTAACCAGCCCGGGGTCAACGCGGGAATAGCCCCTGTGACACTGACGTGTGGACCCCACACGTCAGGTTTGACCCGAGCCAGCCCTGTTGACCTGCTGATGTCACTGTGACGTCAGGCTGACGCAGTAAATGATATTTCTGGATTTAAATTAAATCAGGAAATTCCAGAATATTATTTAAACTTCAAAAATTCATAACTTTTATTCTGTAACTCCAAATTGGACAAATTATATATGAAAAATGATCAGAAAAATCCAATCTATCCATCTGTACTATTTTCATGCATGATCAAACAAGTTAAATTGATGTTTTAATCAGAATAAGAAAAGGCACTTTAAAAGGCCATATTTGAATTTGAAATTTGAATCTTTAATTCAAATTTGCTCAAACCCTACTGGCTTTAGTTGCATTAGCCCAACACACTCATATTGCCATGTTTCATGCATGCATCATATTGTTGCACATTGTTTGGTGATGCCTGTGTATCGTTATCCTTTGCGACAGGATCTGTCCCCGAGGAGTATCGTGATTACCCTAACGAAGAGTCGTATCCGTGCAACGAATCATC
>NC_057806.1:508865301-508866178 GCF_018294505.1 Triticum aestivum | reverse complement strand
TCTAAACAATTAGGTAAATGACCGAAAAACAACAAATGATATCAGAACATGTTGGAAATTGATGACGTCGCTTTTAATGCTGCATACTGAACACAAAAGAAGCCGGAGTTCAAATAAGTTTAAAATACATCGAACTGCCCGTGTAACAGATGAGTTCTCGTCCGAAACCCTGATACTCCAAAAGAGTTTGTCCAGTTTGTACACGAAGTGCGTCCAGTTTTTGCCGTGACCCTCTCTACTCTTTCGCACATGCTATGCGGGTGAAATGATGATACCATGCCAAGTTTCAACATTTTCAGAATTCATTTTGTAGTGATTTTCAATTTCAGGGTCATTTAGCTCTCTAAACAATTAGGTAAATGACCGAAAAACAACAAACGATGTCAGAACATGTTGGAAATTGATGATGTTCATTTGAATGTTGCATACTGAACACAAAATAAGTCCGAAGTTCAAATAAGTTTAAAAAACATCGAAGTGTCCGTGTAAAAGATGAGTTCTCGTCCGAAACCCTGATACTCCGAAAGAGTTTGTCCAGTTTGTACACGATGTGTGTCCAGTTTTGGCCGTGACCCTGTCTACTCTTTCACACATGCTATGCGGGTGAAATGATGATACCATGCCAAGTTTCAACATTTTCAGAATTCATTTTGTAGTGATTTTCAATTTCACGGTCATTTAGCTCTCTAAACAATTAGGTAAATGCCCGAAAAACAACAAATGATGTTAGAACATGTTGGGAATTGATGACGTCACTTTGAATGCAGCATACTAAACACAAAAGAAGTCCGGAGTTCAAATAAGTTTAAAAAATATTGAAGTGTCCATGTAACAGATGAGTTCTCATACGAAACCCTGATACTCCGAAAGAGTTTGT
>NC_057806.1:508858151-508858696 GCF_018294505.1 Triticum aestivum | reverse complement strand
TTTGAATGCTGCATACTGAACACAAAAGAAGTCCGGAGTTCAAATAAGTTTAAAAAACATTGAACTGCCCATGTAACAGATGAGTTCTCGTCCGAAACCCTGATACTCCGAAAGAGTTTGTCCAGTTTGTACACGAACTGCGTCCAGTTTTTGCCATGACCCTCTCTACTCTTTTGCACATGCTGTGCCGTGAAATGATGATACCATGCCAAGTTTCAACTTTTTCAGAATTCATTTGTAGTGATTTTCAATTTCACGATCATTTAGCTCTCTAAACAATTAGGTAAATGACCGAAAAATAACAAATGAAGTCAGAACATGTTGGAAATTTATGACATCGCTTTGAATGCTGCATACTGAACACAAAAGAAGTCGGAGTTCAAATAAGATTAAAAAACATCGAAGTGCCCGTGTAACAGATGAGTTCTCGTCCGAAACCCTGATACTCCGAAAGAGTTTGTCCAATTTGTACGTGACGTGCGTCCAGTTTTTGCCGTGACCCTCTCTACTCTTTTTCACATGCTATGCCGGTGAAATGATGATAC
>NC_057806.1:508857041-508857830 GCF_018294505.1 Triticum aestivum | reverse complement strand
AATAAGTTTAAAAAACATCGAAGTGCTCGTGTAACAGATGAGTTCTCGTCCGAAACCCTGATACTCCGAAAGAGTTTGTCCAGTTTGTACACGAACTGCGTCCAGTTTTTGCCGTGACCCTCTCTACTCTTTTGCACATGCTATGCCGGTGAAATGATGATACCATGCCAAGTTTCAACATTTTCAGAATTCATTTTGTAGTGATTTTCAATTTCACGGTCATTTAGCTCTCTAAACAATTAGGTAAATGACCGAAAAACAACAAATGATGTCAAAACATGTTGGAAATTGATGACGTCGCTTTGAATGCTGCATACTGAACACAAAAGAAGTCCGGAGTTCAAATAAGTTTAAAAAACATTGAAGTGCCCATGTAACAGATGAGTTCTCGTCCGAAACCCTGATACTCCGAAAGAGTTTGTCCAATTTGTACGTGACGTGCGTCAAGTTTTTGCCGTGACCCTCTCTACTCTTTCGCACATGCTATGCAGGTGAAATGATGATACCATGCCAAGTTTCAACATTTTCAGAATTCATTTTGTAGTGATTTTCAATTTCACGGTCATTTAGCTCTCTAAACAATTAGGTAAATGACCGAAAAACAACAAATGATGTCAGAACATGTTGGAAATTGATGACGTCGCTTTGAATGCTGCATACTGAACACAAAAGAAGTCGGAGTTCAAATAAGTTTAAAAAACATCGAAGTGCCCGTGTAACAGATGAGTTCTCGTCCGAAACCCTGATACTCCGAAAGAGTTTGTCCAGTTTGTACACGAAGTGCGTCCA
>NC_057806.1:508856361-508856906 GCF_018294505.1 Triticum aestivum | reverse complement strand
TTTGAATGCTGCATACTGAACACAAAAGAAGTCCGGAGTTCAAATAAGTTTAAAAAACATTGAACTGCCCATGTAACAGATGAGTTCTCGTCCGAAACCCTGATACTCCGAAAGAGTTTGTCCAGTTTGTACACGAACTGCGTCCAGTTTTTGCCATGACCCTCTCTACTCTTTTGCACATGCTGTGCCGTGAAATGATGATACCATGCCAAGTTTCAACTTTTTCAGAATTCATTTGTAGTGATTTTCAATTTCACGATCATTTAGCTCTCTAAACAATTAGGTAAATGACCGAAAAATAACAAATGAAGTCAGAACATGTTGGAAATTTATGACATCGCTTTGAATGCTGCATACTGAACACAAAAGAAGTCGGAGTTCAAATAAGATTAAAAAACATCGAAGTGCCCGTGTAACAGATGAGTTCTCGTCCGAAACCCTGATACTCCGAAAGAGTTTGTCCAATTTGTACGTGACGTGCGTCCAGTTTTTGCCGTGACCCTCTCTACTCTTTTTCACATGCTATGCCGGTGAAATGATGATAC
>NC_057806.1:508855019-508856035 GCF_018294505.1 Triticum aestivum | reverse complement strand
CAAATGATGTCAGAACATGTTGGAAATTGATGATGTTGCTTTGAATGCAGCATACTGAACTCAAAAAAAGTCCGGAGTTCAAATAAGTTTAAAAAACATTGAAGTGCCCGTGTAACAGATGAGTTCTTGTCCGAAACCCTGATACTCCGAAAGAGTTTGTCCAGTTTGTACACGAAGTGCGTCCAGTTTTTGCCGTGACCCTCTCTACTCTTTTGCACATGCTATGCGGGTGAAATGATGATACCATGCCAAGTTTCAACGTTTTCAGAATTCATTTTGTAGTGATTTTCAATTTCACGGTCATTTAGCTCTCTAAACAATTAGGTAAATGACCGAAAAACAACAAATGATGTCAAAACATGTAGGAAATTGATGACGTTGCTTTGAATGGTGCATACTGAACACAAAAGAAGTCGGAGTTCAAATAAGTTTAAAAAACATCGAAGTGCCCGTGTAACAGATGAGTTCTTGTCCGAAACCCTGATACTCCGAAAGAGTTTGTCCAGTTTGTACACGAAGTGCGTCCAGTTTTGACATGACCCTCTCTACTCTTTCACACATGCTATGCGGGTGAAATGATGATACCATGCCAAGTTTCAACATTTTTAGAATTCATTTTGTAGTGATTTTCAATTTCACGGTCATTTAGCTCTCTAAACAATTAGGTAAACGACCGAAAAACAACAAATGATGTCAGAACATGTTGGGAATTGATGACGGCGCTTTGAATGCTGCATACTGAACACAAAAGAAGTCCGGAGTTCAAATAAGTTTAAAAAACATTGAAGTGCCCGTGTAACGGATGAGTTCTCGTCCGAAACCCTAGTACTCCGAAAGGGTTTGTCCAGTTTGTACACGAAGTGCGTCCAGTTTTTGCCGTGACCCTCTCTACTCTTTCTCACATGCTATGCAGGTGAAATGATGATACCATGCCAAGTTTCAACATTTTCAGAATTCATTTTGTAGTGATTTTCAATTTCACGGTCATTTAGCTCTCTAAACAATTAGGTAAATGA
>NC_057806.1:508536289-508537027 GCF_018294505.1 Triticum aestivum | reverse complement strand
CGAAGCCGACTCGCCGTACCGCTTCCTCGCCGGACCTCCTCCTCTTTGTCGTTGACCTCGTCCTCGTCTACCTCCCCGAACCCCGCTGCCCTTGTCCCTACATCCTGTGGTGAGGCCCGGCCTCTTCCCCTCTGTCCTTCACACTCGCGCACCATTAGTCGCGGCCGCGATGCCACACCTTGTCCGGCCAACCTGTCGCCGGCTCCTCTTATCGTGTCGCTCCCCTGCGCTCGCCGCCTTTACCCCGCGTCGCTCGCAGGCGCGTGCCCCGGCCTGCCAGTGCTGTCGCTCCTTCCGCTAGCCGCTGCGGCTAGCTAGCCCCGTCGGCCTCGCCAAAGCCTTGCACTACCCCGCCTCCGTCCGCCACTGCCGGCCGCCTCTGCCCTCACTAGAGCGCGCTCCCACCCTCCCTGTGCGGCCGTGCCCGCCCGCAACATGCCCCACGCGGCCCGCCACTCCTCTGGCCATGCGCTCGCGTGCACGCGCTGCCGGTCGCGCGCCCTGCTCCCTTGGCCTGCTCCCGCGAATGCCCGCGCCGCACCCTCGCTTGGCCTTGCCCCTGCGTCCCCTGCCATAGCTGCCCCGCTCCCTTCCCTCGCGCTCGCCCATGCCGGCGGGGTCCCTGGTCGCCCGTCGCCCAGCACCGGCAACGCCTACCCTGCGCCCTGCCGTGCCGCACCGACCGCGCCTCCCCGGCAGACCCTGCTCACTCCGCTCCCAGCGCCCAGGACCAGTAGA
>NC_057806.1:508532977-508535860 GCF_018294505.1 Triticum aestivum | reverse complement strand
CCAGCGCCCAGCACCGCCCGCGCCGCGGCCGCCCTCCTCGCCGGCGCTCCCGTTCGAGCGACGCCGTGTCTGGCGCCCGCGCCCAACTGGGTGCTCCCCCACTGACCCGGTGCCCGCTAGCGCCCATGCCCGTTAGGGCCCCTGATCCCTAGAACGTTTTATAAAAAAGAATTAAAAAATAAAAATAATAAAAACAATTAATTAATTAACTAATTAAAGAATTAATTAACTTAATTAATTTCGATTAATGAAACTAATTAACTAATTAATCATGATTAGTTAGTCTAGTCAATGACGAACCGGACCCACATGTCAGTTTGACCTAGTCAACGCCCTGTTGACTGTTGACGTCATGCTGATGACATCAGCATGCACTATTTTGGATAATGTTGATCTAAAATAAATAAATAAATTCTAAAAATGTTTTAAATCTTTTAAAATTAATATAAAATAAACCGTAGCTCGGATGGAAAAACTTTGTAAATGAAAGTTGCTCAGAACGACGAGACGAATCGGGATACGCAGCCGTTCGTCCGCCACACATCCCTAGCATAGCGATCACGCAACTTTCCCCCATCGATTCATTTGTCCGGAAACGCGAAACACCGGGGATATTTTCCAGGATGTTTCCCCCCTTCACCGGTATCACCTCATACCACGTTAGGGCACACCTAGCACCTCTACTTGTCATGGCATGCATCGTTATGCATCTGTTTGCATTGTATTCGTTGTTTCTTCCCCATCTTCTCTCCCGGTAGACTATGAGACTGACACCGCTGCTGGTGCCCCGGTCGACTATGTTGTCGACAACCCCTACTTGCCAGAGCAACCAGGCAAGCCCCTCCCCCTGATCACCAGATATCGCCTACTCTTCTCTCTACTGGTTGCATTAGAGTAGTGTAGCATGTTATTACTTTCCATAAATCCTATCCTGATGCATAGCCTGTCATTGTTGCTACAGTTATTGATACCTTACCTGCAATCCTAAATGCTTAGTATAGGATGCTAGTTTATCATCAGTGGCCCTACATTCTTGTCCGTCTGCCATGCTATACTATCGGCCGTGATCACTCGGGAGGTGATCATGGGTGTATACTTATATACATATTATATGATACTGTGATGACTAAAGTCGGGTCGGCTCGTAGAGTACCCGCGAGTGATTGACGAATTGGGTCCGAAAGGATGTTTGTCCCCACGGACCTCTGAGTGGATGTTTGTGGCGGAGCGACATGGTAGGTTGAGACCACCTAGGAGAGAGGTGGGCCTGGCCCTGGTCGGTGTCCGCGGTTATTTCAAAATAACACGCTTAACGAGATCTGGGTATTTGATCTAAGTCTGGCCACTGGCCTATAAACACTAACCAACTACGCGGGAACAGTTATGGGCACTCGACGTCGTGGTATCAAATGAAGCCTTCTTGACGTTAGCGACTGAGCGGCGTGCGCCGGACTGGACTGGAACGTCTGCTCTTGTATAAGGGAGGCTAGGTATGCTCGTCGGCCGCGTACGCAACATGCAGGTGTGCAATGGGCGATGGGCCAAGACCCCTGCGCCATAGGATTTAGACTGGCGTACTGACCTCTCTGTTGTGTCTAGGTAGGGCTGCGACGTGTTGATCTTCCGAGGCCGGGCATGACCCAGGAAAGTGTGTCCGGACAAAGGGGATCGAGCGTGTTGGGAAATGTGGACCCAGGAAAGTGTGTCCCTTGGTAAAAGGACGACCCGGAGTTGTACCTTAACCTTATGACAACTAGAACCGGATAATTAATAAAACACACCCTTCCAAGTGCTAGATACAACCGGTGATCGCTCTCTCACAGGGCGACGAGGGGAGAATCATCGGATAGGATTATGCTATGCGATGTTGCTTGGTGAACTTACCATCTACTCTCTTCTTCTACTACAAGATGGAGGTTACCAGAAGCGTAGTCTTCGATTGGACTAGCTATCCCCTTCTTATTCCGGCATTCTGCAGTTCAGTCCACATATGCTACCCCTTTTCCATTTGATACCAATGCATGCATATATAGTGTAGTTCCTTGCTTGCGAGTACTTTGGATGAGTACTCACGGTTGGTTTGCTCCCCCTTTTCCCCCTTTCTATACCCGTTTGTTGCGACCAGGCGTTGGAGCCCAGGAGCCAGACGCCACCGTCGACGAAGACTCCTACTACACTGGAGGTGCCTACTACTACGTGCAGGCCGTTAACGATGACCAGGAGTTGTTTAGGGGGATCCTAGGCAGGAGGCCTGCACCTCTTTCGATATGTATCACAGTTTATGCGAGCCATCTTATGGAAACTTGTTTAACTTATGTCTGTACTCAGGTATTGTTGCTTTCGCTAACTCGTCTATGATCGAGCTCTTGTATTCGAGCCCTCGAGGCCCCTGGCTTGTAATATGATGCTTGTATGACTTATTTTTTTGTAGAGTTGTGTTGTGATATCTTCCCGTGAGTCCCTAATCTTGATCATACATGTTTGCGTGTATGATTAGTGTACAATTGAATCGGCGGCGTCGCACCATGGTCCCCGCTGCCGCCTAAGGTCTTCAGCCATCGCTCTGACCCGCCTGCTGCCGCCGTGTGGCCCCTTCGGGTCATAGCACCGCGGCCTACGGTCCATCGCTGTCCCTGCGCGTCGACTTCCTGTGGTATGTGCCGCGCTGCCTCCTTTGGTGTGGGGACGCCATCGTCTGCGCCGGTCTTTGTCATGCTGCCAGGGTTCCTCGCCTACTTCGAGCATCGTCGCCGCGCTCCTAACCAAGCCGCAGCCGCCGCTCTTCCTCGGCGCCGCTGCAGCTCGCTCACCCGAGTTGCGCCGCCAGTCCACCCCCTTCGTCTTCGTGCAGCACCAGCACGTCGCTAGCGTCACCATCATCTA
>NC_057806.1:508521613-508532615 GCF_018294505.1 Triticum aestivum | reverse complement strand
CGCAACCGTCATCGAGTCTCTTTCTCTGCTGGCCCCTCCAACTCCTTGACATGGCGTACAGCTTGTGCATGTCCCTCGCCTACACATGCCCGGTGCTGGCAACAGCGATGCGTGCCTACGTCCACGACATGTCCTCGGGCCTGGGAAGCCTGGTGCGGTGCTTCGTCACATGCCCGATCCAGACAACATCGACGCTTGCCTTCGTCTACGACGTGTTTCCGTCTTTGGCAAACCCGGTGCGACGCCTCGTCAACACCATCCTCCTTCCGGCGCACCACTACCTCGACACCATTGCGCCTATGACTAACACGGCGCCTCCTTGTGCCCGCGGCTCCACAGCGACTAACGGCAGATGCATCTTCCGTTACGACTGTGGAGGGGGGGTCCGTCGGCTTGCCTTCGGATTCTTCTCCAGTTTCACCGTCTGCGTCGCTGCCGTTGTGTTCTGCCTTGTCTTGTACTTCAAGTTGAGCATGTACTTCTATATATATGTCCACGATGCTCAAGCAATAAATAACTACTCCACCAATCCCTCTATCCCTTCTAACACCCTCGAGCCATCTATCCTCCCAGAAATAGGCGTTAGTGCCACTTCCAATATCCACGAACACCACTGCTCTGTATATGGCCAAGGACTCCGGTGGTACAGCTAACAGAAACTCTGTCCAGGGCCGATCCCCGTCTACTCTCCTCAACCAAATCCATCTCGCCCTCAAGGCGACATTCATCCACTTGAGGTTTGGCAGTCCAAGGCCCCCCAGTCCAGTTAGGAGTGCACACAGTTTCCCAGGCCACAACACAACTGCCTCCGCTCGCACGGTACGGTCTTTAGCAACCCAGAAAAAACTTTTGCAGATGTGTACAATGGAGGCGATCATTTCTGCGGGGACCCCGAAGAGGGGTCGAACTCAGGTCGGCAGGGCAAAGCCCCCTGTCCAACTATCATCCACTAGCACCACATCATCCGCAAACAACATACACCATGGGATATCTCTGTGTATATCCATTGTGACCTCATCCATCACGAGGGCGAAAAGATAAGGGCTCAAAGCTGACCCCTGGTGCAGTCCTATTTTGATCGGGAAGTCATCAGTGTCGTCATCACTTGTTCAAACACTTGTCACAACATTATCGCACATGTTCTTAATGAGGGTAATGTGCTTTGCTGGGACTTTGTGTTTCTCCCAGGCCAACCACATGACATTCCGCGGTATCTTATCGTAGTCCTTCTCCAAGTCAATGAACACCATATGCAGGGCCCTTTCTCCATGTATCTCTCCACAAAGTTGTCGTACCAAGAAAATGACTTCCACGGTCGACCTCCCAGGCATGAAACCAAACTGACTTTTGGTCATGCTTGCCATACTTCTTAAGCGGTGCTCAATAACTCTCTCCCATAGCTTCATTGTATGACCTCAAAATAAATATAACCTCTTTAATTTAATGTAAGACGTTTTTACAATTCAATTTGAACTTATTAACTTTGTATATTTTGTGTCTCCACATTTTTACAGAATTCCCACCATTATATTGTAAAAATAGATAGGAATGCGAACCATACAAGTTAATGATATAATGATAGATTATATGATTATACAATTTACTATACAGCAATGCGTCATCATAATCTAGTAAAACATCTTGAGTGCAACACGTATGTGAACCTTCAGAAATTTGTAAATCGTATCTCTTCAATGTGGAAATATGTATGAACTATGAGCTTAAGGAGATGGAGCGGCTGAAATGCAACTTCTGGAGTAGGTGAAAAATATATATGATAGTGTAGCTTCATTACCGGTTCACAGCCTCCTGACTAGCGAAAATTGAATTTGATTCTTAGGTTCACAAGATGACAAGAACACTCATTTCATTTCTTTACTTCTTTATACAATTAATACAATTACAACGTTACAACCGGTTACGTAAGATCCTCTATTTTTAGTTGAGTGACATCAGAGGATATAACACACTTCAATATCGTATAATTCTATGGATCTTCGGACTTCTTAGAGAAAGGTAATAAAAGAAACAGAACTTTTCACAAGATCAAGAAAGCCAGGTCTTACAAGGAAGCTTTTATGTTACCAAGGCTTCAAGTCTCCAACAGGCCCAGCTGTCCAGTTGAGATGCTTCTCACCTGGCTGTAAGTATATGGTCTCTGGGTGCGGGAGTTTGCGAGCAAGGCCATTTAGAATCTGATGGAATGCATCTCTAGGTTGCGCTGGCTGCGGGAACAGCATGGCCTTCTTCATTGATGGGTTGGCGAGCAATCTTTGCTTCCTTAGGATATCATCAATCGGAATCGACGTGAGAATTGAATCAAGCTTTGGCACATCCTCCTCATCAACAAAAACACCAATTTCGTCCCAAGGGATTGCATCGGCGAAAGGCAGCACGATGTCGTCAGCTATGATGACTGGAATGCAGCCAAAAACCACAGCCTCCACCAACCTAGGACTCCATGGCGCCCACCCCAACGGGCATAAGCAGAAGACGGAGCGCTGCATATCTTCATAGTAGGTGGCAGGGTGTTCGGTGGAGATATCAAACAGAGGATTATTCTTGAAGTTCTCCCACAATGAAGCTCGAGCACCTCTGCATAACAGACTCGATAAAGTTAGTGATAGAATCAAATATCAGTAGCAAGATATGTATCGTCTCTGGGAGTATTCTTACCTTGCGTAATACCCACCCTCAGGGTCGTTCCCATTGTCATAGAACAAACCTCTGAAGTAAATGAAGATTGAACGGGGTGTATCAGGAGGAATTAAGTGAGCCTGCATTTTCTGTGGTGGCGCAAATGGTGGTATAGTAATAGATCCCTCTTTCAAGCAAACATGATTCTTCTGTCCAAATGTTTGAACCAATGTAGCACGGTGTAGCAACGGAAGAATTCCACGCGCAATAGCATTCTCTTCCTACAAAGACAAATGGCCACTACACATATAAGTTCAGAACAAATGGCTGCTGAAGCCTGGTATACCGGCTCAAAGTTTTACTGTTAGTGAAACTAAATCGTGACCAGCTGTAGTAGTACCAAGAAAAAGGAAGGTACGAAGCAGGTAAGGCGATATACCCTTACCTGATAGTGAAAGCATGCCGCAAAATCATGTGGAGCGACAAAGAAATGATCTCCTCCATCAGTTCTATTCCAGAAAGGCCACCTCTTTGAAATGAACTGGATCGCGCTTCTCATCATCCTTGGAGACTTGAACGGTAACGGAAGTCCAGCACGAGTTAGATCACAAGTAGTGTAAACAGGAGCATAGAACCAATCGGCCTCTTCAGGATTAACCGTCCTCACTGCACTAGAGAGCAAGAAACGGTGCATGAATATCTCAGCGGCAAACATGTGGTTGAGGCATCGGGGATCCTTGGTGACAAGCCTCTTGTTGTACTTGCTTGGCAAGTCGTAGACGAAAACCTTCAACTTGCCAACAGGATTGTCTTCTAGAACATCACCAGCACTTCCTGCAGGTCAATGATGTTGGTTGAGTAGAAGAACACAACAATCTCCACATGAAACGGACAAACAGAGGAGACCAATCATGTACTCCCTCTGTTCCGAATTACTTGTCGCAGGTATGGATGTATCTAGATGTATTTTAGTTCTAGATACATCCATTTCTGCGACGAGTAATTTGGAACGGAGGGAGTAACTATAATGAACCGAACAGGCTAATAAGTAACTAATGATGTGGGAAAAATCATGTGTACATACGACAACTAATGGTGTACCGACGAAATGCGAGTACATGAGGGAAGTCCATTTTCAATAAAGCATTTAGACATGATGCATCGCTCAGAAAAGTATATCATATCATCATCGGGTATTATTGGCCAACTACCTATCCTACAACTGCTCCATTAATTGGACCTCGGACGCATGCATGGGACATATGCATCAAGCATAATTTTTATATAATCATACCACGATGCCACCACTCATGGTAGCTGAGCGGGACGCTGTCAGTGGCATTACTCAAGAATTTCCGTTTGCAGGTCGTGCAGGCAGACACGCATGCCACTTGACAAGAAGGAAATTCAGAGTCCCAAACTAATTACACTATCAAATACAGTACTAGCAATCCCCTATTAGTATATTACACGATTGAAAGTTGAAACGCGACAAGGGAAAAATCCCAACTGGGGAACTGAATGACTCCACAATTTAACAAATTATTTGCACGCTCGCGATTCACGACCTAACAATCAGAACTCATCACCAGGGCAAGGCAGAGCAAGGGGAGGTCACCTGAGATGCGCTCGGTGTTCCGCTGAGCCTCCCTCCCACTCCCATCCAGCTCGTCGACGGCGGCCGCCGGCGGTAGCAAGAGAGGGGAGAAGCAGGTGGCCACAAGGAGTGCCGCCACAGGAAGAAGCCGCCCATGCCTCGCGCCCACCATGGGCGCCAACTTGCTCGGCTAGGTAGAAAGCAGAGGCTTCCCCGAGAGGCGGGGAAGAAGATGCGGGAGCGGCCCTTTAATCAGGGGGGAGGGGAGGGGGATGGAGAAGATTGCTGGAGTAGGAATGAGAGGGAAGAGGAAGAAGAGAGCGAAACCAGGGGTTTGTTTTGTTGCTTGCGATGACAGAATTCTGGAGCGGGGGGAATGGACTGGGTCAAGGAACACGTTTGACCACAACAACCGCAACTACGAGTTAGGCCGGTTTTTTTTTTTTTTGAGAAATACGAGTTGTGCCAAATGGTCGCTTGAGACTAAACGCGCGCAAAGAGCCAAACACCCGTTTTTATCCGTCGTCAACGCATTTCCAACTCAAATTTGAGCCGCATTTGCGTCGAGATGGACAGCGCCTGTATGGGCTGGACGCACGTCCTTGTTCTCCACTGCTTCTCCTGTCGGGGACACAATGCTCCCATTTTCTCTCTCATTCCCCAAAACCCTCCCGCGCTCCCCCTCCCCTCCCTCCATGGCCGGAGCCCCGAAGAAATCTGCCGACCCAATCGCCACCACCACCCGCCCCGCGGCGAAGAAGAAGAAACCGCGGTCGGAGCTCACGCCGGCGGAGATCGCACGACTCGACATAGAATCGGCCAAGAGAAGGGCCCGATGGACCATTCAGGCGAAGAAGATAGCCGCTATCGACCTTGCCCTGGAGGTCGCGGCCGCGTAGCACAGGGCGCCGTCGAGGACAACGAGGCCATTGTCGCCAAGGTCATGCAGGCGGCGACGACGCACGACCTCCTCGTGCTAGGGTTGTGCTGACCCGCACCAACCATTTTCTCCGCCGCAGCCATGGCCGCAGCGAGCAAAGGCTCGTCGGTCGTTCACCCTCCGCAGTACCAATCGTCGGGCTCCTTCAAAAGGAACAACCCGGAATTGCATGTTTAGGGTGGTTCTTTTTCAGGCTGGCAAGGATGCCGACCGCTGGCTTTATTACCGGCGAAGAAACTTAGGGGTAGTTCCTTTTAAAGGTTGGCATGTGTGCCGGTCACTAGTGCTCTGGCCGACATGAATTGTGGCCACTGGCATGAACTACGGTCGTGATGCCAAAATTTCATGTATCCCTTCGCAAGAAATTCCAGGTGGCCGGACGAAATGCATCCGACCGTTGGGCCCACGGCCAACGTAAACGTAGAAAAGGCCGAATACCGCCACTTTGCCCGACCCAAACGGATAAAACAGACGTCCGTTTGGAGTCGTGCGCTGGAGTTGGCCTTACATTTGATGTGCACGAACATATTTTGTACTGTATAAGGGCACTTTCAGTGTAGTGGACAGGAAGTATCATTGGAATATGAAGCTCCTAGAAAATAAGATGTCATGTATATCTAATTTATATTCTGTGAATAAAAATAGAAAAGAAGTATATGATTTTTTCATTGAGTCTAGATTGATGTTTATTTTCCTCTAAAATATGGAGGATATGAATAGTTCCTAAGTAGGACTAAAATTATATTCGTACAAACCAAATAACTCTAGGAATTTTTCGTATAGGAATCCTATCCTATAGAATTCCTCCAAATCAAAGGAGGCCTAAAATATTATAGCTCTACCTTTTTCTCTTCTTGACTCATGTTTCCACTTTTGTTCCACTCATCATGTGACACAAATGGAACGGGCATGAGAGCATCTACAATCAAACCCTTCACTTCCCCCAACCGCTCAAACCGAAAAACGGCACCCAGCTGGACCTCCAAAGCCAGTCCATACACATGGGTTGTTTGACACCACATATATATATGGGCGGTCCACCCGGACGTGACAGTCACCCTCAGACATGCTCTAAACCCCTATAAATTGACCAAGTCCACTAAATCGGCCACCCTCCCTTCCTCCCGCCTCTGTCCCCCCTTTCCCGCATCTGTGTCATCGCCTTTTACCACCCTTGCCCCACTTTTGCCCTGTCGTCCTAACTGTCGACGCACAATACGTCGCCCCCACCACCATGGATGATGGCCCAGCAGAGTCCATTGAGGTGCCTATTGTGCAAGGCTTAGACCGTAGCCCGGAGGGAGGGGCATGCCTGCGAAGTAGCAGAGAAGGATGTTGCGTTGAAGGAGGTCGTCGACATGGACTTCCTCGGGTCTGCACCATGCACCCTTCCCATGGGACCCGCCTGTCCCCATCATGCACCCTGCCCGTGAGACCCGCCCTCAGCCACAACCTCAGCCGACTCTGTTTCGGTCTCGCAATGGTTGTGCACGTCGGATGGCTTGACGCATATCGAAGAGGATGGCATGGAGGACAAGATGTACAAGTCGCCACAACTCCAACTATTGCGGACAACGTCGTGAGTCACCGGCGCTGGGCATGCCCACGTCACATTCGATTAAATTCTGGACCTAGATACAGAGGTATTTTCTTGCCTCGTATGCATTTTCGGATCAAATGTTGGGATGATTGCCTCATTGAGATGCATCTTTTAGGACACATTCATGGTGAACTTGATATATGATGGTTAATAAGCTTCACATTATGACTTGGGTGATACCAACTCCCCTTCGTTTCATGTTGGGTAAAATCGGGCACTGAAAAGAAGAAGACAACGAAGGCAAGATGACTAACATTCAGAACCCATGAAGATGTGTTGTTGTGTCAAGCTTGGTTGGCCACAAGCATGGATCCTATTTGTGGAACTAAGCAAAAGGGCACAAAGCATTCGCGAAAAAAATCACAAACATGACCATGAACACAAAACATCATGCAGAGCCAATTGCTATCCATTCCACTCGCAATGAGGGCTCTCTCCAACATAGATGGCCCACCACCCAATAGTCAATGAACAAGTTTTGTGATTTCTATGCACAAGCGGTTGGCTAGAACCAAAGTAGCGTAGGAATTGAAAGTCATGTAAGTTTGACTTTCTTCAGATTGTCATAATTTGTATTGCTTTCTTCATTTCTTGCATTATCTTAAGTGATTCTTGTTTTCCAAATGGGGTTGGCCGCCCCTTTTACCAACACATTGAGGAAAAAACATTCACTATGTGTCTTGTTGGTTGAAATTGAATGGAAACCTAAGTGGCAAACTCTCTATAATGAGCTCAAGAACTCCACCAATAAGATGAAGAAAAACGATGACTCAAACTCTCATCAATCTATTGGATTGGATGACAATGATGTGCCAAGTGGAGGGGCGACCGGAGATGGGACTGTGACAAAGAGGGAATGTGGGGTGATGGGAAAGAAGTAGGAGAAGGAGAGGGCCGCGCATGGCAACGGGATAAGCAAACTGTCTGCCACATGGACACACATTTTTTCCACCAAGGGAAGAAGAAGGAGGAGAGGTACAAGCTCTTCTTGGATGTGCAAACGGATAGGATGTTGTTTGACCGAGAGAGGGTGCGCGAGAGGTTGAACATTGAGAGGGAGATGATAGACATGGAGAAGAAAGAGAAATGGGCAAAATGGGAGATTGAAAAGGCCAAGGCATTGGAACCAAATGAGATCGAGAGAAGTTGAGGCTCGCAAGGGACTCGGAGGAGTGGGGATCATATTGCATGACACTAGCCTCTTGGATGAGAAATCAAGAAGTGATTTGACAACAAGAAGGAAATCAACAAACGCAACAAGAGAGTCGACTGATTCATTTATGTATCACCTATGTATGAATTGTTGAATTTTATTTCGGCTTGTGTTGAATTGTTGAGTCATGTTTTACTTTGATTGTTGAACATGTAACTTGTGTAATGCATCACAATTAATTATTCACATATTGTTTTAGAATAGTTCACATACTTATATGGTTATCATCATTAAGGTGGTTTGTCTACAATGCTCCCAACCCCGTCATCGCACCACCAATATAGTAATATGGTCAAACTTTATTAAAGAAACAATAGGAAATTCTCTAGCCCAACTTTTAGAGAGCTCCCACAGGTGACGGGAATAACATATTTGGACACATATAATAAATGTTGGTGTATTGAGCATGTTTTTGTTTTGAAAAATTTGAAAGTCACATTTTGAACTTTCATTTTTTTGTTGAAAAAATCCACATGTTTATGTGGATATATACTACATGTATTTAAAGTTTAATTTTGATATATGTTAACATGTGAACTACAACAAAAAATTCATAACTTTGATAATGGTGAACAGTACATGCATTGTTCATTATTAAAAATTCACAAAATTTTCATTTTTGTGTAGCTCACATGTTAACGTATTTCATCGTGAAACATTATACACTTGTGGAATGCATCCATATGAACATATGTAGAAAAACCTATGATTTTTTTCAAACTTCGAACTATGGTTTTTGATATTTTTAAAATGCAAGCTCCCAAATGCCTCACTTGCAAAACCTATCAAGATAAACAGGAATGAAATTGCTAAATTAGCAATAATAAGCAACCTTCCAAAAAGTGCTACAATTTTGGGAAAAATAACCCACTCATATGCACATAAGTGAAATTCCACCCAAAAGAAAGTTTGAACAAGTTCCCCCCAAAACGGAAAAATCAATAAAATAATGGTAACAATAATTCATTTCAGCACATGGTTAGCATGCACGTGCACAATGCAATACAGTAAAAACTCTTACAACACAAATCATTATAACATTCCTACATCAGAACAACAAATAGGTAAGTGGCTTTATTTCACTCTTTACAAATATTTTCCCCAGCGCCTACTAGTTCCCAGCTAGCAACTACACATCAGTTATCATTTTGTCCTTTTTCCTCCGCCTTCTTACCAAGCTCCAGTATCATATTGGGAGAGCACCTCGCATCATCTGGGGTCGGATGAGGGTTGCCATTGATTCTAATCTCAAAATCAGGGCATTTCAAACGTACTTGGCCGAAGTGCATTCCTAAAAAGATAGGAGATTGACTGGTGAATCAGTGCTCGAAAAAACAATTTGTGATTATGAATGAGAGAAGATGGAACTAAATCAAACAATAGTTCCGGGTTATTGCTAGGTGGAGATCTATTTAGTTCTTGACAAGTGGAATGCAATGAAGTGAGCAGAGGTGATCTCTTATAGATCGTACAATGGCGTGACACATGTCTTTGGTAACCATGGACCGAACCGTGACGTTGAACAAACCTAACACATGAACAAGGCATAGACAAGTGGTTTATAGATCTGACCACTTAAAAATTCTTTTGCCCAAGCATGCTAAGCATAGTACACCATGTATGCTAACAGTTCCATGCATGATACTAAGGGGACACTATAGGGATTGGATCCAATAAATGCTAATCAGGAAGTACGTGGCATGAGACCCATTTGTATGGAATTCTTTATTATTGTGCCTATATGGTCCATGAACCCAATTCTTGTCCATTTGGAAAATGAAAGGGACAAGAGTAAATGTATTTACACATACCATCTGCTAGTGAAGGTACTACTGTGTATCTAGGGGCCATCCAATCACAATCACATCATATCTCATCTGGCTCCTCCATTGACAAGTAGTGTCAAAGATACATATTGAATTAAAAAATTTAATGCATCCGTTCATCACAAGGTTTCTTACCATGCATTTATCGCCTTGGGCAAGTGCCTCCTTCAAGTTCAATCCCATCCGGTTAGTGCTCTTGGTTTTGCCATCATCGCCTGAGAAAGTTAGATAGGCAACTTTCATTATATTTGAGCTAGGTTCCTTATATTTCTCCATTATTGACAACACTTTTGTTGTCATCTTTTCTTCTGCATAAAGTTTAAACATGATGAGTAATGGAAATGTCGAACTCATACAGAAATAACTTGCCAAAATTTGCCACACTTCTAGTGAATTACAAAAAAAAAATTCTAACTTTGATAATGGTGAACAGTACATGCATTGTTCATTATTAAAAATTCACAAAATTTTCATTTTTGTGTAGCTTACATGTTAACATATTTCATCGTGAAACATTATACACTTGTGGAATGCTGTGACGCCCGGGTAATTAAGCTATTGTAATCCCCGCTAATGATGACACGTCACCTCGGTTACTGTGGATAAACTCGCGTTAGTTCGGAACCTAGTTCGAATTTCAAATTCAAAATCGAGCAAACAATAAAAGTTTTCAAATATTAAAATTTAAATGTTCGGAGTGAACCAAATAATACATAGGTAATTATGGTGATGAAACCACATTTTTATAAAAAGTTTAAATGCTCAAAGGAAAATAAAACAGTAGCAAAATAAAGTAATTAAATGCCTTTTGTATTTTGTAAAATATTGAACTATTTTATTTAGCTGTCCAAATTAATGTGGCAGTGGTATCTTTAGCATACCATATTTAGGTGTTGTTCTCACATTCTTCAAAATTGAAATAAATTAATAATTTAATAAAACCGAAAGGAATAAATAAAAGAAAAGGAAAAAGAAAACAAAAAGAAGAAGAATAAAAGAGAGAAAGAACCCACCCCCCACTGGGCCACAGCCCAGCTGGCCTCTGGGCCAACCAGGCCGGCCCAGCCGGCGCCTATAGCCCCCCGGGGGCGATAGAAACCCTAACCCGTAACCCCCCCATTCCCCCACTCCCCCCCACGCGCTTTCTCCCTCCCCCCCGATCCAATCGGGATCGGGCTGACGCCCGGTG
>NC_057806.1:508520304-508521603 GCF_018294505.1 Triticum aestivum | reverse complement strand
CCCATCGCCAATCCCGCCGCCCGCCGCCCGCCGGCGACGACCCCTCCTTCCTCGCGCCCGTGCCACGGCCTCCCCCTCACCAGACCCCGCACGCCTCTCTCCCCTTCCCCGTCCGGATCGGGGCAGAGGGCCCCGACCCCCCCTCCAACGACGCCGCCCCGCCGCAGGCCCCACCGGCCGGGTGCACCCCGCCGCATCGTGCCCCGACCACCACTGGCGCCGCACGAGGGCCGCGCCGCCGGAGTCCCCTCACCGTCTTCGCCAGGATCGGCCACCGCCCTGGTTCGCCGTCGCTTGGAGCCACATCGCCGAGCCCCCTTTTGCCGGAGCTCCACCGTCGTCGCGAGATCTCGCGTCTCCGTCCTCCTCCTCGCCGGTCCTCCCCGACCGCCGTCACGCCCGCTGCCCGTGCCCTACACCCCCCTCAGTGAGCTCCGCCTCGCCCCTCCCCTCCTCTCGGTCCTGCTCCGGCCGCGCGCATGGCCGCACCCCCGCGCTCCCTCTCTACCCCCCGCCCCCCGTGGTCACCGCACTCACGCGCGTGCCCAGGCGCGGTCACCGCACCACGGCCAGCGCGCCGCCCCGTTCCCCACGTCGCCCCGCTCGCCGTCTCTACTGGAGACCGCCCGTGGCGACCCCGCCGGCCACCGCGACCATCTGCGCCGGCCTCCCGCTCCAATCCCACCCCTCGCCTCCGCCCGCCGTGGCCCCGGTTGGCCGCGCCGGCGTGCCGCGCTGTTGGCGCCTCCGCAGCCTCGTCCAGCCGTGCGGGCGAGTGCTCGTTCGGGTGGCGCCCGTAACCGCACGCTCGCATAGGCTCCCCTGGCCCCATGACAATTGGGGCCCGCCCCCATAACGTTTTGTTAAAAAAAGGGAATTAATAAAAAAGAAGATAATAAAAAAAGAGATTTAATAAAATTAATTAATAATTAATTAATTATCTAATGAATTAATTAAGTTAATTAATCCGGTTTAATTAATTTAATTAACTAGTTAGGTTAATTAAATAGTAATTAAATTATCTAATCTGTAATCAACCTAAATAGAGAATGACAGGTGGGTCCCACTGGACCCACATGTCAGGTTGACCAAGTCAACTCTGTTGGCTGTTGACGTCAGCATTACATCATGCTGACGTCATAAATCCATTTTTCGAATTAATTAATTAATAAATTAAATTCCAGGAATTAATAAAATCTTTAGAAAATCATATCTTTTAATCCGTAACTCGGATTAAAATATCTTCAACATGAAAGTTGCTCAGAACTGCGAGACGAATCCGGATACGCAGTCCGTTCG
>NC_057806.1:508509498-508520294 GCF_018294505.1 Triticum aestivum | reverse complement strand
CGCGCCGCCGGAGTCCCCTCACCGTCTTCGCCAGGATCGGCCACCGCCCTGGTTCGCCGTCGCTTGGAGCCACATCGTCGAGCCCCCTTTTGCCGGAGCTCCACCGTCGTCGCGGGATCTCGCGTCCCCGTCCTCCTCCTCGCCGGTCCTCCCCGACCGCCGTCACGCCCGCTGCCCGTGCCCTACACCCCCCTCAGTGAGCTCCGCCTCGCCCCTCCCCTCCTCTCGGTCCTGCTCCGGCCGCGCCCATGGCCGCACCCCCGCGCTCCCTCTCTACTCCCCCCCGTGGTCACCGCACTCACGCGCGTGCCCAGGCGCGCTCACCGCACCAGGGCCAGCGCTCCGCCCCACTCCCCACGTCGCCCCGCTCGCCGTCTCTACTGGAGACCGCCCGTGGCGACCCCGTTGGCCATCGCGACCATCTGCTCCGGCCTCCCACTCCAATCCCACCCCTCGCCTCTGCCCGCCGTGGCCCCGGTTGGCCGCGCCGGCGTGCCGCGCCATTGGCGCCTCGGCAGCCTCGTCCCGCCCTGCGGGCGAGTGCTCATTCGGGTGGCGCCCGTAACCGCACGCCCGCATAAGCTCCCCTGGCCCCATGACAATTGGGGCCCGCCCCCATAACGTTTTATTAAAAAAAGGGAATTTTAAAAAAGATAATAAATAAAAAAGATTTAATAAAATTAATCAATAATTAATTAATTATCTAATGAATTAATTAAGTTAATTAATCCGGTTTAATTAATTTAATTAACTAGTTAGGTTAATTAAATAGTAATTAAATTATCTAATCTGTAATTAACCTAAACAGAGAATGACAGGTGGGTCCCATTGGACCCACATGTCAGGTTGACCAAGTCAACTCTGTTGACTGCTGACGTCAGCATGACATCATGCTGACGTCATAAATCCATTTTTCGAATTAATTAATTAATGAATTAAATTCCAGGAATTAATAAAATCTTTAGAAAATCATATCTTTTAATCCGTAACTCGGATTAAAATATCTTCAACATGAAAGTTGCTCAGAACGACGAGACGAATCCGAATACGCAGTCCGTTCGTCCGCCACGCACCCCTAACATATCAAACTCGCAACTTTCCCCCTCCGTCTCCTCTGCCCGAAAACACGAAACACCGGGGATATTTTCCCGGATGTTTCCCCCTTCACCGGTATCGCCTATTCCTACGTTAGGTCACCCCTAGCACAACGTATTGCTGCGTCTTGCTTTGTGTTACATTTGATTGCTCTGTTATTTATTGTGTTCCCCCTCCGTTACTCCTTTCCGGTAGACTCTGAGACCGATGCTGATGCCCCTGTGGTCGACTACGTCACCGACGACCCCTCCTTGTCTGAGCAACCAGGCAAGCCCCCCCTTTGATCACCAGATATCGCCTACTCTTTTCTCTATACTGCTTGCATTAGAGTAGTGTAGCATGTTACTGCTTTCCGTTATTCCTATCCTGATGCATAGCCTGTCCTTGCTACTACTGTTGTTACCATTACCTGCTATCCTACTGCTTAGTATAGGATGCTAGTGTTCCATCAGTGGCCCTACACTCTTGTCCGTCTGCCATGCTATACTACTGGGCCGTGATCACTTCGGGAGGTGATCACGGGCATATACGATATACTTAAACAGTTACATTACCTGTGATACTGTTCGGAGATGGGGGCTGAAGGGGCAGGTGGCTCCATCCCGGTAGAGGTGGGCCTGGGTTCCCGATGGCCCCCGACTGTTACTTTGTGGTGGAGCGGCAGGGCAGGTTGAGACCACCTAGGAGACAGGTGGGCCTGTCCCTGGTCGCCGTTCGCGAATATTTAACACGCTTAACGAGATCTTGGTATTTGATCTGAGTTGGCTACGAGCCTATACGCACTAACCATCTACGCGGGAGTAGTTATGGGTATCCCGGCGTCGTGGTATCAGCCGAAGCCTTCTTTGACGTCAGCGACTGAGTGGCGCGCGCCGGGTTGGACTGCGTTAACGCAACTTCCTTTGTAATGGAGGTTGCTAGGTCTGCTCACCGGCCGCGTACGCAACATGCAGGTGTGCTAAGGGCGATGGGCCCAGACCCCTGTGCGCTTAGGTTTAGACCGGCGTGCTGACCTCTCTATTGTGCCTGGGTGGGGCTGCGACGTGTTGATCTTCCGCGGCCGGGCATGACCCAGGAAAGTGTGTCCGGCCAAATGGGATCAAGCGTGTTGGGTAAGTTGGTGCACCCCTGCAGGGAAGTTAATCTATTCGAATAGCCGTGATCTTCGGTAACAGGACGACTTGGAGTTGTACCCTGACCTTATGACAACTAGAACCGGATACTTAATAAAACACACCCTTCCAAGTTCCACAGACAACCCGGTGATCGCTTTTCCACAGGGCGACGAGGGGAGGATCGCCGGGTAGGATTATGCTATGTGATGCTTCTGGAGATGCTACTTGGAGATGCTACTTGGAGATGCTACTTGGAGGACTTCAATCTACTCTCTTCTACATGCTGCAAGACGGAGGCTGCCAGAAGCGTAGTCTTCGACAGGATTAGCTATCCCCCTTTTATTCTGGCATTCTGCAGTTTAGTCCACCGATATGGCCTTTTATGCATATACCCATGCATTTGTAGTGTAGCTCCTTGCTTGCGAGTACTTTGGATGAGTACTCACGGTTGCTTTTCTCCCTCTTTTCCCCTTTCCCTTCTACCTGGTTGTCGCAACCAGATGCTGGAGCCCTGGAGCCAGACGTCACCGTCGACGATGATTCCTACTACACTGGAGGTGCCTACTACTACGTGCAGGCCGCTAAGGACGACCAGGAGTAGTTAGGAGGATCCCAGGCAGGAGGCATGCGCCTCTTTCGATCTGTATCCCAGTTTGTGCTATTCTTCTTAAGGCAAACTTGTTTAACTTATGTCTGTACTCAGATATTGTTGCTTCCGCTGACTCGTCTATGATCGAGCTCTTGTATTCGAGCCCTCGAGGCCCCTGGCTTGTAATATGATGCTTGTATGACTTATTTTATGTTTTAGAGCTGTGTTGTGATATCTTCCCGTGAGTCCCTGATCTTGATCGTACACAATTGTGTGCATGATTAGTGTATGATTGAATCGAGGGCGTCACAAATGCATCCATATGAACATATGTATAAAAACCTATGATTTTTTCAAACTTCGAACCATGGTTTTTGATATTTTTAAAATTCAAGCTGCAAAATGCCTCACTCGCAAAACCTATCAAGATAAACAGGAATGGAATTACTAAATTAGCAATAATAAGCAACCTTCCAAAAAGTTCTATGATTTTGGGAAAATTTAACCCACTCTATATGCACATAAGTGAAATTCCACCCAAAAGCAAGTTTGAACAAGTTCCCTCCCAAAAAGGAAAACTCAATAAAATAATGGTAAAAACAATTTGTTTGAGCACATGGTCAGCACGCACGTGAATAATGCAATATAGTACAAAATCATTCAACACAAATCATTATAACATTCATACATCAGAGCAACAAATAGCTAAGTGGCTTTATTTCACTCTTCACAAATATTGGCCCCAGCGCCTACTAGTTCCCAGCTAGCCACTTTGCATCAGTTATCATTTTGTCATTTTTCCTCCGCCTTCTTGCCAAGCTCCAGTATCATATTGGCAGCGGCAGAGCACCTCGCATCATGTGGGGTCAGACGAGGATCGCTAGTGATGCTCATCTCAAAATCAGGGAATTTCAAACATACTTCGCTGACATGCATTCCTGAAAAGATAGGAGATTGACTGGTGAATAAGTGCTTGAAAAACAATCTGTGACTATGAATGAGAGAAGATTGCACTAAATCAAACAACAGTTCCTGGTTATTGCTAGGTGGATATCTATTCAGTTCTTGACAAGTGGAATCCAATGAAGTGAGTAGAGGTGATCTCCTATAAATCGTACAATCGCGCGACACATGTCATTGGTAACCATGGACCGAACCGTGACGTTGAATAAACCTAACACATGAACAAGGCATAAACAAGTGGTTTATAGATCTGACCACTTAAAAATTCTTTTGCCCAAGCATGCTAAGCATAGTACACCATGTATGCTAACAGTTCCATGCATGATACTAAGGGCACACTATCAGGATTGGATTCAATACACGCTAATCAGGAAGTACGTGGCACGAGACCCATTTGTATGGAATCTTTATTATTGTGCCTATATGGTCCATGACCCCAATTCTTGTCGATTTGGAAAATGAAAGAGATAAGAGTAAATGTATTTACACATACCATCTGCTAGTGAAGGTACTACTTTGTATCTAGGGGCCATCCAATCACAATCATAGCAGATCTCATCTGGCTCCTCCATTGAGAAGTAGTGTCAAAGATACAGATTGCATTTAAAAATTTAATGCATGCATTTAGCACAAGGTTTCTTACCATGCATTTATCGTTTTGGGCAAGTTCCTCCTTCAAGTTCAATCCCTTCCGGTTAATGCTCTTGGTTTTGCCATCATCGCATGAGAAAGTTAGATAGGCAACTTTCATTATATTTGAGCTAGGTTCCTTATATTTCTCCATTATTGACAACACTTATGTTGTCATCTTGTCTTCTCCATAAGGTTTAAACATGATGAGTAATGGAAATGTCGAACTCATATAGAAATAACTTGCCAAAATTTGCCACACTTCTAGTGAATTACAAAAAAAAACAAATTCATAACTTTGATAATGGTGAACAGTACATGCATTGTTCATTATTAAAAATTCACAAACAATTCATTTTTGTCTAGCTCACATGTTAACATATTTCATCGTGAAACATTATACACTTGTGGAATGCATCAGTATGAACATGTGTATAAAAACCTATGTATTTTCAAACTTTGAACGATGGTCTTTGATATTTTTAAAATTCAAGCTCCAAAATGCCTCACTCGCAAAACATATCAAGATAAACAGGAATGCAATTGCTAAATTAGCAATAATAAGCAACCTTCCAAAAAGTGCTACAATTTTGGGAAAATGTAACCCACTCATATGCACATAAGTGAAATTCCACCCAAAAGCAAGTTTGAAGAAGTTCCCCCCAAAAAAGGAAAACTGAATAAAATAATGGTAAAAACAATTTGTTTGAGCACATGGTTAGCACGCACGTGCACAATGCAGTATAGTACAAACTCATTCAACACAAATCATTATAACATTCATACATCAGAACAACAAATAGCTAAGTGGCTTTATTTCACTCTTAACAAATATTGGCCCCAGCGCCTACTAGTTCCCAGCTAGCAACTTTGCATGAGTTATCATTTTGTCCTTTTTCCTCCACCTTCTTGCCAAGCTCCAGTTTCATATTGGCAGCGGCAGAGCACCTCGCATCATGTGGGGTCGTACAAGGATCGCTAGTGATGCTCATCTCAAAATCAGGGAATTTCAAACGTACTTCACTAACGTGCATTCCTGAAAAGATAGGAGATTGACTAGCGAATAAGTGCTCGAAAAATAATCTATGACTATGAATGAGAAGATTGCACTAAATCAAACAACAGTTCCTAGTTATTGCTAGGTGGAGACCTATTCAGTTCTTGACAAGTGGAATGCAATGAAGTGAGTAGAGGTGATCTCTTATAGACCGTACAATGGCGCGACACATGTCTTTGGTAACCATGGATCGAACCGTGACGTTGAATAAACCTAACACCTGAACAGTGCATATACAAGTGGTTTGTAGATCTGACCACTTGAAAATTCTTTTGCCCAAGCATTCTAAGCATAGTACACCATGTATGCTAACAGTTCAATTCATGATACTAAGGGTACACTGTAGGGATTGGATTCAACAAATGCTAATCTGGAATACGTGGCATAAGACCCATTTGTATGGAATTCTTAATTATTGTGCATATATGTTCCATGAACCCAATGCTTGTCCATTTGGAAAATTAAAGAGATAAGAGTAAATGTTTTTACACATACCATCTGCTAGTGAAGGTACTACTATGTATCTAGGGGCCATCCAATCACAATCGCAGCAGACCTCATCAAGCTCCCGCATTAACAAGTGTCAAAGATACAGATTGCATTTAAAAATTTAATGCATCTATTCAGCACAAGGTTTCTTACCATGCATTTATCGCGTTGGGAAAGTGCCTCATTCGAGTTCAATCCCATTCCACTAGTGCTCTTGGTTTTGCCATCATCGCCTGAGAAAGTTAGATTGGCAACTGTCGGGGTCAAACCGGCCGATCTCGGGCAGGGGGGTCCCGAACTGTGCGTCTGAGGATCGAAGGTAACAACCCAGGTTTGCACCCTCTTAATGGAGGTAAAACCCTACGTCCTGCTTGATTGTATTTGATGAGTATAGGGGTTACCAGAGTTGATCTACCTCGAGATCATAACGGCTAAACCCTGGATGTCTAACTTGTATGAATTATGATAGCCTCTATGGGCTAAACTCTCCGGTACACACTGGAGGGGCCTATGGTTGTACAGATTCGGTTTGTAGAGGAAGGAAATTACATATCCGGACACCAATCTTGCCATCCACGCACAGGAGAGTCCTACCCGGACATGGGGGAAAGCCTCCTACTTTGTATCATTTACGGCCCATCAGTCCGGCCCATGCCAAATAGCCCGGACACCCGAGGACCCCCTAATCCAGGACTTCCTCAGTAGCCCCCGAGCTGACCTTCAAAACGACGATGCAGTATCCAGCTTATGTCTTCGGCTTTCACAATGTTGGTTCTTTACAGTATACTGGGCGGATAATAGTTCGGCCCTGGCATCTTCGTTTCACCTTTATGACTCCTTCCCTGTCGCCTCGATTTCCCCGCGTTGGGAGAATGCAAGTGGTCCACAATTTTTCATTAAAAAGAAAACACCCGGCCTCACACGGAAAACGCCTATATAAAGAGGTCAAATCCTCCAAGTGCCATCCACATCGTGCAGAAAAACGCCAAGATTGGCCACGAAAAAAGCTTCCAAACATGGCTAGCGCCCCAGGCTCCTCTTCCCGCCCCACAACCATCAAGAGGGTGATTGGTAGAGCTGCTTAGTGCCCCATCTACAGTTGACCGACTCCAGACGTAGGGATATCTTCCCCTCGTAGATCTAGTCGCTGTTCGAGCGGGATTGGCCTCGATTGGCAACGACGTGCTGGCTGAAAATTTCCCCAACTCCAATAAGGAGGAGATGGTGTGCTTCGTACCATTCCTTTTGCAGGGCTTAGGATTTCCGATCCATCCCTTTCTCAGGGGTCTATCAGAATTTTACGTCATCCAGCTGCACAATCTTACCCCAGGTTCGATTTTGCACATCTCAGGTTTCGTTGCCCTCTACGAACTATTCTTGGGCTGCGAGGCCCATTTCGAACTATGGAGAAAGTTCTTTTGCCTCATCCCCCCGCCATCAAGGACGTTCTATATTTGAAGTGGGTGGTGCCGAAGTATGGCGCATAGCCGGATCCAGATACCCCGTCGGAACTCCCAAAGAGATATATCCATAGTGGTATTCATAGTGGTTTTATATAGATGATGTCCCACTGCCGTATCCAGTTCGGCACGGCCTCCCTGAATTTTCCAACGCTCCTCTAAGGAAACACCTCAACTAGCGTCCCCGAAGTCCCAAGGAGGAAGATTGTGTAGAAATAAAAAGGTTGGTCAGCAAGGTCAGATTATTAGCCCATACCGGGCTTTCAATAATCGAAGTTATGGCCATTGCAATAAAAAGATGTGTCCAGCCTCTCCAGTCTAGAGTAACTCCGTTATGGTGATACAACGGAGAAGACAACATGTCCCATTACAAACGCAAGGGTCCGGACACCCCAGGCGAACTGGCCGTGATCTTGGATGATCTGTACAAGGGCAAAAAGGAAGACTTCCTCCGCTTAAACTACTAGGAAGGTTACTCCATGTACAACCCCATTGAATGGGTAAGATTTTGATTACCCGTGTTGGTTTATTGCTATCACAACATGCTAATCAAGTTATTTTTTGTTGTTATAAAACAGTCATGGAGGAAAATGATCGAGGGTGTTCGTTGTCCTGCCCCATAGCCAGAGGATCACAACCGCGATGAAGATCCTGGCTTCTGCGAGTATCCAAAGATATACATAGAGTTTGATGATGGGGTATTTTATCAGGCGAGCATTGATGGCTCAGAAGTGGCTATTACAGCTAACTGCCACTGCCTGTATTCCTTCTCCATCGTTAGTATTCAAAGGGCTTTCTCAAAAAGAAATTCCTACTTGCACCCTTATCCATTATACTAAACCATACTTTATAGGATCAGCGCTCGGCAGGCCAAGCGACACCTACGCAGGGTAATCGTTCAAAATGAAAGGAGACCAGGAGCGCTGCAGAAACCTCACAGTCAAAGAGGTATGTCCGCTTAATGCATGCCTGGGCTCGAGTTCAGATTGTTAAAGTCCCCTTCTATCCTTGATTTAGGAGGAGCACACGTTAGACTATGGGAAAACTCCCTGCTAGCCGAATGTCAGCCAATCCGGTGTTGGACTCGTCAACTAGGATGAGGGCTGATGCAATGCCAGTTCTGCCCCCTCATGAGGATTCAAATGACGTATCTGTCATGAATTCCGAGGTGGAGAGCGTAATGAATCACCATCGACTGAAAGAGGCCATGTGCGCTCTAGCCTTCTCCGAGCAGGAATTTACCGCACTTAGTTTGGTGGATGCGTATATCCGAGCCGCTCGAGATGGACTTGCCGGAGTTACCCAACTGTTCTCAAAGGATATACAGGTAAGAGTTTGTGCAGTTTTGATAGACATATGCCAGTAGCCCCCAAGACTTGAAGCGGTGAGGCCAACTGATTTAAGGATCGATATAACCTGCAGGTTCTTAAAGAGAAGAATACTACACTATCCTAGGAGCTGCAAACAAACCAGATGTAGCTGTGTGCCGTCACTGCCAAACTGGCAGAAATCAAAAAGGGTGCAATGAGCACTTCCAAGAAGAAGAAACATGAGGAGGAAAAAGACAAACAATCCAAGGAGATAGAGAGCTTAAAGGCTCAGTTATCGGCCGCTCAAAAAGAAAATGAGAAGTTGAAGGGCGGCATGTTCGGTATGACTTTTTAAGACCACCATAGAGACTCATACTTAGTCCACAATTCAGAATGTCATAACTCTATTGCTGCAGGTCTATTAACTGGTCGGCTGGAAGAAGAAGTATCCAGATTTCAAGGCGATGTGCTGAAGGAGTTGTGCGTGGTGCATGTGTGGGCCTGGAAAGCCATGAGGAGTATGGTCAAGGCTTTATGCACTACTGCAGGATGCTGCTAACGCGACACTACGATTAGAGACCCTTCAATGAAACTGTGTGCGATGCCATAATCACAAATGGTGGTGTAAAAAACCGTCAAAAAGGTGCAAAACATTTGTGATGGCAGAGCCATCAAACATGGTTCAGATTTTAGTTGCATGTGTGATGTAGGACATACGGTTCAGTTCATTGTGGTGAGGAGGAACAAAAGAAATGGGAAACCAGATGGAGGTGTGTGCGATATAAAGCATACGCTTCACTCGGATGAACTATTTGTGATTAGGCAACACAAAAGAAACGGCCAGCTAGATGAAGGTGTGTGCGATATACGGCATGTGGTTCACTCGGATGAACTGTTTACGTTGAGACATGAGAACAGAAATGGTTCAACTTAACAAGATGTGTGTGATACGTGACAAACATGTATGTAATCAGAAATGTGTGTGAAGACCGATAATAACACAGACGGTTGCTGCTAACAAGACGTGTGTGTTGTGCGATGGGATTGCATACACAACAACAACATATATATATATATATATATATATATAGACACACACACACTTATAAGGACATGCTTGCATAACGAAATTAAACGTCCACTTACATAGGTGGCTACTACAACCATGGCATTTGCACACACCAAAGTAAACTATTACATGCATAATTACATAGGTGGCTACTACACACATGACATTTCCACAGACCAATAAAGTAAACTATATATTACATGCATGATTAACTAGCATAAACGATCATCTGATCATCATCTACTTCTTGTGACGCTTGCTCTGCTTGTGGCTTGATCCGGGCTCGTCGATTTTGGTAACGAGGCACTTCCTCAGGTCAACAATCCGCCTGTGCATCTTGTAGAATGTGTACACGCTCTTGGCCGCGAACCTGAGGTGAGGTTCATCCAGTTGCCGCATCCAGGTCCTGTGCTAGGATAGGGGACTTGTTCTCTGGGCATCCTACTTCATCTTTTCGTAGTAGGGGTCGATGATGGCCGAGGCGAGTTCGACCAGGGAGTCCTTCGTGCTGCCCCAACCCTCTAGTGGTCATGGATTTTAACAATGTACTTGCAGGCCAAGCCCATAACACGGAGCACGTTTACATCATTGGTGGTTTGCACCGTGGTTAACTTGTAGTCAGTGTTGTTGACAAACCTGTTGAAACGATTGCAAGGCTCTGTGGTCATGCAGTAGTGGTAGATGAGGACATGATGGCCCATGCACAACTGGGCGACGGCAACCTTTTGATCTATGTCGGGATGACCGGTGGTGTATTGGAGGTCGATGCCGACCACCTTGTACTTGTCTCGAGTAAGCAACTGCTCAACGTTGTTGATGTAGTCATCCACCACGGCCGGGTCGATGGTGTACACCACCGAGAGATCCGTCTACCTCGCGTGGGTCTCCACTCTACGCTCGCCGAACTCCATTAGAGCGCCGCTGGACATCTCCTCTCTATGTGTCATCGTGGGTGTGGGTGTTCTATTGTGGGGCACGATCGAAAGGTTGATAAGACTAAGGTTATAATGGCCGTGAAA
>NC_057806.1:508495826-508509149 GCF_018294505.1 Triticum aestivum | reverse complement strand
GGGGGGGGGGGTGAATAGGCGATTTTTATGAAAGTCTTCAAAACATGGAAGTTTCAAAGACAAACGATAGAAATGAACCTATAAACATGTAGCGGAAGGTAGACTACAGTTGGCAAGGCATAGTCAAGTATTCAATGAAGTGAAAGCACGAAGACTAATATCAGCTAGGAAGTACGGATCAGGATGGAAGATAGTATGAAGCCAATTAGAACAAACAGTCACACAGTGAAGACAAATAGATAATGCAAACAGGCAATGACTTCACAAGGACCAACTGTAAATAAAAAGATGGGAAGGCTATAACCAGTTGCTTTGTGACGAAGACAATGATTTTTTGGACCAGTTCCAGTTGATGTGACAACTGTACATCTGGTTAGGGAGCCTGAGATTTAACTCAGAAGACCATGTCTTCACCTTATTCCCCTTGAGCTAAGGACACACAGTCCTCGTCCAATCACTCAGGTAAGTCTTCAAGGTAAACTTCCAAACCTTCACAGACTTCGTTCACCGGCGATCCACAATGACTCTTGGACGCTCAGAACGCGACGCCTAACCGGCTGGAGGATTCATAGTCCTCAAGTGTAAGAAGTCTTCAGATCACACAGACAGGAAGACTTCAGTGATGCCTAACACTCTTTGGCTGTGGGTGTTTAGGGCTTTGTCCTCGCAAGGATTTCTCTCTTAAAAGCTTCGGAGGTGGGTTGCTCTCAAATGACAAAAGCCGTGCACTAACTCTGAGCAACCACCAATTTATGGTGTAGGGGGTGGGATATTTATAGCCACTAGGCAACCCGACCTGATTTGTCCGAAATAAACCTGGGTCACTAAGGAACTGACACGTGTTCCAACGGTCAGATTTCAAACACACACAGCAACTTTACTTGGGCTACAAGTAAAGCTGACTCATCTAGCTCTCGATAAGATTTGCTCTCATTGTCTTTGCTCGAAGACATAGGATTTTGGTTAAGCATCACTTCAATCACTCTGACTTTGTTCACTGGACCCCACTTAATAGTACGGTGGTTCCTATGACTCAACAAAGAAGAAAAGGAAACAACAAAACAACTAAGTCTTCGCGCTACATAGTCTTCACACGATGTCTTCTCTTGTCATAGTCTTCAATGTGAATATCTTCACATACCACCTTTGTCTTCAATGTCTTCATACACTTTTAGGGGTCATCTCCGGTAGGTAAACCGAATCAATGAGGGACTACTACCTGTGTTATCCTGCAATTCTCACAAACACATAGTCCCTCAACAAGGTTTGTCGTCAATACTCCAAAACCAACTAGGGGTGGCACTAGATGCACTTACAATCTCCCCCTTTTTGGTGATTGATGACAAACTGGGATAAAAGTAAGTGAAATTGTAAAGGATTTACGTATTGTCGTAGTAAGTAGCAGAAAGGCTCCCCCTGAAGATGTGCATATAAGTATTTTGCTTTTGAGTGCAAATGCACATGGCAGGTTGTACTTGCGGAGCTCCTCTTCTACTTATGAAGACAATTCATCATGCATGAAAGGATATAACGAAGATAATGGCATGCATAATGAAAAATGGACGTCTGCAAAATGACTTCGTGCGGGATTTATCATCGCACATGCGGAATTTATCATCGCATCAGAGAATAGCAAACAAGTAGCAGACGACCATCAAGTTTAAGTGTTACAACTCAAAGAACCAAATGTATCAAAAGCGAGAGTTGTAAACACTAGGCAAAAATATAAAGCAGCCACCCATTTGGACCCGCTTGAAGACTATCAACTCATATGCTTCTCCCCCTTTTGTCAGTAAGGACCAAAAAGGTTTGAAGACATAGAGCCTCTACTCGTTCCCAGAAGGACTAGGAGAAGATGCAGGGTCGGCGTTGGTGTTTGGCGGTGCAGAAGAACTTGGTGCAGTGTCAACACGTGCTAAAGTTGGAGGCGGTGAAGTAGCATCATCTTGATCATCTATGACTCTGGCATTCACCGTTGCAGCTGAGGAGCAATAGTCAGAGTCTTCAAGAGATGGAGTTCGACGCAAGACAACATTCCTTGGAGGAGTGGAGTCAAACTTGAATTTTCCAATGAAGCCATCGTCTTGAAGATCTACTTCAGCACTAAGCAATTCAAACTCTTCGATGACCTCCGACAGGTTTCATGTGTAACAAAGGCATTCTTGGTGGCAAGATTTGCGAATGCGATTGACGCCCACCAAGAGGCTTTGCATCTGACGCTTAAGCCTGTCATGATGCTTGTCCAGTTTCTAATGTAGAGCGACAAGAAGCTCTCAGTCATTGAGAACACGAGATCACTTCCGAGGCCTTTGAGCAATGGTGCTTTCAGTGGCTTCAGTTTGGGTGCGAGGGGCACGTGTATTGCCAGCCAAGGGATAAACACGAGAAACGGCATGAACTCCTTCAATGGGCTGTGAGAAGCTTTGGTGATCAGCATTGTGAAGAGTAACAGGCTCTTTGGCAGGCTCTGGGTAGATGACTTCAACAGACAGATCTACCTCTGGCAAGAATATGAGATGATTGCGTGCAGAAGGATGATAGTTGATTGCAGAGTGAAGCTTGATTAGGCGCATTACCCATGGAGAGTAGAACTTCAGACCAAAGATGTCGGAGCCAGATGCAGCCAATTGCCTGATGAAAAAGTCTTGAGCATTGAAGCAGATGCCATTGAAGATATAGAAAACCAAAGTCTTCATTGCTCCTTCATGCTTCACTGCAGAAGAATGTCCTTTGACAGGCCATAGAGTACGCCTGATGATATGATAAATGGTGCGGGGCAGATACTCGAGGTCTTCAACAAAGAATTCTGTTGGGTATTCAGCGTCGCGTGGCAGAGGCTTCATCATGCTCAGCATTTGGCTCAAATTAGGCTCTGGCTTCTAGAATATGCTCTCCAAAGTATTTTGGTGTAGTTGACAACCTGGTTCATAATGTTCGCCAGGAGTGGGCAGGGCTGTAAGCTCGATGATGTCTTGGGCTTTAGCTTCATGATGTACATCGCCCGTCATCCACTCAAGGATCCATGTCTTCGGATCCCTGGTGTAGCCACGAATGTGGAGGGTAGCATAGAATTGAAGCAGAAGCTCTTCATTCCAATGTTCTTTTGCTGTCACAAATGGGAGAAGACCAGCATCTTTGAAGCAGTCAAGGGCTTCTTCTAGGCAAGGAAGGCCAGCCATGGCTTTGCTGTCTAGACACATATGAGGAAAGATGCGCCCTTGATCATAGAGAACACAAGAATAGTAACTGCGCTGCTGATAGTTCCAGAACCGATCAGATGAAATTCTTGGCTTGGAATAGGAGTTCTTGGCACTATCAAAGAAAGTGTTGTGAGCAATGAAGCCATTCACATTGAATGATCCTGGTGAGGTTGCTGTACCTGGAAACCTGGGCAACCTTGGCTTAGGCTTCTGGACCTGAGGCCTGTGCTCGATATGATAGTAAAATTGCGGACCAACAGCATGTGGAGGAACCAGAATGGGCCATTTGACAGTGACCAGCTGACCATGATCATATGCTTGCTCGATGGTGTGTGGCCATGGAGGCGGTACAGGAGCAGTGGCAGTGGCAGTGGTATTGACTTCTTGCTGCAGATTTGTGTCAGGAGCAGCATTGGCTTCAGGTGCAATCACTTCTGGCACCACATTAACTTCAGGCGCCACAGTAGCTTCAGCCATGACACCGTCATTGGCTTTAGTATGGGTGTTGGTGGTCACCTCAATGTTATCAACCTCCACTCGAGTAGCTGGAGGGTCGAACACGTTCTCCTCGAGAACAACTTCAGGGTTGGTTGGGGGTGTAGCAACACGTTCTTCTTCATTTCTTGGCTCTTCTTGTTCATCGGCTGATGCACCGGAATATCTTCAGCTGCTTTGGCTTCAGACTCGGGGATGTTCGCAGTAGGAGAGGCGTGAGGAAAGACTTGGCATGAGACAGATTGGCGCTCTTCTCCTTGTGGAACACTTGACAGAGTGACCTGTGGCCTTGGTCCTTTGCGAAACCTGCAGAACGCCGGCGACGCTTGTGAAGATGGAGTTGGTTGGGCCACAAAGTCATTGTCTTCAAGCACCCGAGTGGTGACTTGAGGTGGGGGAGTACTTGGTGATTCTTCTTTACGGGGGGAGTCTTGTGGGTGATCAGCCCATGAGTCATCCTGAGAAATTGGCGTCAATGGACGACCAATGTTGATTAGTTCGTTGTTCGTGAGAACAGGCGATGATACCACATTTTGTTCGATCTGAGGAAGGACTTCATCATCTTCAACATTGTTTTGATGACCAATGTCTTCAGCTGCTGTGGGGTCAACAGCTGGAATGTTTCAGCTTCAGGAGCCTCTGTGGAAGCAGGCTCATGAACTATCAACTGGCGCTCACTATGTTCAGACGCAGGACGAGCCACTGAGATCGGCTCGACAACAAGGGGTTCTGTGGGAGCAGCCCGGTCTTTCTTCTTTGTCTTTCTCTTTTTCGTCGGTGGAGCGTTGTCAGTGGTGTGCTTGGTCTTGCCACTACAAAAAAATAGACTTCCGTGATGACACGTGTCTGTCACAGTAGGTCGCTTTTTTGTCATGCATGTACATCCATGACAAATTTATGACAGAATCAAGATAGTCATACCTGTGCTGTCATAGAAGTGTTCCATGACATTACCAAAATTATCATCACGGAAGTGTCCACTTCCATGACGATAAATCGCGCGTCATAGAAGTGCTTTCATCAAGGGTGACCGACACGTGGCATCCACCGTAACGGAACGCCGTTAAGCTATCGGGTCGGGTTTTGGATCTGATAACCCGTTAACAGCCCCGACCAATGGGAAATTTCCACGTGTAAAATTCTTATTGGCCGGACGAAACACGTGTCAGCTCGTCAGTGGGTCAGATAGGCGCCTATGATACGTCGACACGTGGCACGGCCCAACAGAGGCCCATTCCTGTGTAAAGGCCGGTCCGTTTGACTTGGTCAAAAGCTGGCGGGCTGGCCCATGGAAAGCCTGTTAACGGCCTATTCGAATATAGCCCATTTAGAGCCTGCTAACCCAAGGCTCGTTACGCCCTATCTGAATTAGGCCTAGTAGCGTCATCTGGGCCATCCAATATGTTTCCAGCCTGTTTTCACTTCTGGCCCATGTATGGCCCATGACGTCTTTCGGCCCATATGAGGCCCTGTGTAACACTTGGCCTACTAACAACCCGTGGTGAAACTGGCCCGTAATGAACAGTGTATCACTTTACACCCATTAACGGCATGTGGTGAAACTGGCCCGTGATGAACAGCGTATCACTTTATACCCATTAACGGCCCATTATTCCGTTGGGCCGTTTCCACCCCATGTTATCTTTCGGCCTTCTTAGAGCCCATTTATTCTTGGGCTCATTTCCAGCATTCGTTTACTTATGGCCCGTTACTGTCATTTTCTGCTTGTGGGCCAAATTCAGCCCGTGGTTACAGTCGGCCCGTTTGTGGTCCGTTAATACGTTGGGCCATTTTCATAGCGTCATCAAATACGGCCTATTAACGATGGCCCGTTATGGTCGGCCCACGAATGGACGATTCCAACTCTAGCCCGTTTACGACCATAATGCTGCCTGTTATTGGCCCATGTTTGGCCATCGATCATACTGCCCGTATAAGGCCCATTGATGATACGGCCCGTAGAAGGCCCATTGTTTCTACGACCCATAGAAGGCCCACTGTTTCTACGGCACGTAGGAGGCCCAGTGTCACTACAGTAAATATTAGCCCATGGTTATTGTGGCCTAGTTTTAAAAAATAGGTTAATGCAGCCACTAGCAAACCGCGGAAAAAGAACTGCAATGACTAGAAGCAAACAAATAAACAAGACAACAAGGAAATAAATAAGCAAGCAACTTACACTAGGCTATCACGGCTATCACACATATTACATTCACTGGGCATCAAAAGTTCACCACCAGTGCAAATAAACGCGCTGACAAAAGAATATACAAAACTGAGAGCACTTCAGAAGGCACTAGGCCTGGCCAGGTCGGGGCCCCCAAACAGCTGAAGAAGCTGAGTAGACCTCAGTTGTGTCAATGATAGATGCATCAACACTAGATTTAAGGCATGATGGTCCACACGGCAGTCCTCTGACATCTTCATTGCATCTTTGACTTCAAGTCAGAGCTGAGCTGAAGCAAGCCTTTCCGCTTTAAGTTTAGACTGAAGAAGTCGAACTGATTGAGGCAGCGACTGCACAGAGGTTGTCTCACACCTGCTGGTGAGTAGCTTCAACTCACTGGATTCATCAAGACAGGACCTTGGGGTCATCTCGCTATCCTCGAAATGGTTTGGCTCACTATCTTCCCTAAAGTTCTGCCTGGCGTAAGAGATACGAGTCCGAAAGAGAAACAAGGACACACGTAACAGGTTTCACAATTATATAAGCAAATAAATGGATCTGTTCTGCATAAGGAACATGTTTTTACAACTACAATTTGAAACTAGTATTTGTTGCAAACATCCAATCAGATGTAAACAGCAAAGCAAAAAGCAGTGGAAGAAATGATGCATGTCCTAATCTATACTAGAACAAAGTTTGAAGGCTTGAGAAGGATGAACTTACATTACATGTTAACACGGGCTGGACAAAGCCCTTCTCCATGTTGATGGAAGGATAATTCAATAAATTCCCCAAAGAAAATTCTATATAAGCATTGTCATTATTCTACATTTTGCAAAGAGTAAATATAGATCAAATAATATTGGAAGAAACAGAGGATAATGAAGCTCTGGTGCAGACTGATGATACATAATCAAATAGCAATTAATTAAGTACAGCGTCACAAGGCAAAAGGGAGAGAGGTACTGACAAGAGCAATGCAGAGCCCATTATTGTTTTGAGATCGTATGATCCTTTGAGCAAGGAGATTCATCTGAAATTAGTTTTCATACAAGAGAGAAGGTAAGGCACAAGGAGAAATTTAGGAGTTCAAATTTTGAATTGATATCATAGACAGTACCTGGCGCTAGGCTCCCAGCAGTTCTAATAGGGGTTTGGCCACTGGAGTAGGGGTAAAGTGTGGTACAGTTGGGCCTGTGTTTTCTGTGGCTGCTGATCTATCTGATTTAACAGGTATCACTACCTTTTCCAAATACCTAGTTTGTACTCCTTGACGACCTGCACTCACCCTCTTCCTTTTGGACACCTATTACGAAAGAACAACATCTGACTGGAAAAACATAGTGTGACGACACATGGAATATGTCAGGACCCCGATTCCAAGTCACATCGACCTAGCCGGTAACACCTCATATCACTTTGCGGCCTCACGCACGGTATTCCCATGGGTATCGCCTTACCATGGCCCAGGACCGTTTACGTCTTTTGGCTCACGTATATGTCAATCGAAGCTCAACATTTCTTCCAGATAACCCATGCAGAAAGGGGTAGAACTGGCAGATTCAGAATATAGAATGGAGAACTCATCAAGAGCACTCTGGTCGTGACCTTTTGGTTCAAAAGAACTCCTGCCAAGAATGGTTCATGATAATTGGAAGAAGGATGTACCACGAACCTCGGGGACTATCGCAAAGGTTATTAATATCCTAAAGGAACTAGCAACACTATCAACATGAGGTAAGTAGGGTGAATCTCGGGTTCAAGAACCCATGAGTAGAATACCTACTACTAAATGGCACCACGGGATGCTTTTGAGAATAATGGCCACAACCATCACACTGGGGATGCAAAGCATTGCTAGATTACTAAGTGGTCCTCTAAGCCACCTAGGGTCATAACACTAACTCCAACATACATGTCAAGGCAACAGAGTACCTCAACAGACCGATTAGTGTGGTTGAACTGGCCCAAAGGGACATCGGGAACGGAAGGAAGGGATTTGCAAATGCATCAGACTACTTAGAAACCTGGGATGACTCGGACAACATAACGGCTGTAAATGCTCAAAAATATTTGAGACATCCTGCAAAATGGTGGCATGACCACTCAACAACACAATATCAAGGTTACGAGATCAACTGTCAACATACGGAAGTAGTAGGAACGGAACTGAGGCTTGAAACTATCAATTCTATAAGTCTATGGATTAGAAACACGTCATCCTGATAGATAGATTAGAAGGCCTAGTTCTTAATCCCCGTAGAAAAGAAGAGGTTGACTCAGATCAGAAGGGCATAGGGTAAAGGAGTAAAAAGAGCCTTACGTTCCCTTCCACAATCAATTCCCCTACAAAACTAAAGCATTTCTAGACACAACTTCGACCAGTTTGGCTTGGTAATCCTACAGGCAGTTATGCACTGATACCAAAGCTGTCATGACCCCAATTCCAAGTCACATCGATCTAGCCGGTAATACCTCATATCACTTTACGGCCTCACGCACGGTATTCCCACGGGTGTCGCCTTACCATGGCCCGGGACCGTTTGCGTCTTTTGGCTCACGTATATGATAGTGTCGCTAGCATCCATATGACAGAGAACCCGGGCCGACATGGCTATTCGTGAACCCAAAGCGGCACTAACCTATGGGGACAAGCATAAATGAATCACATCGAGCATGTCGGTCAGCAGCTTGTGAATCCGAGCTGTAGCACTGGGCTAACAGGACTCTGGGAACCCGGGCTGTAGCAGGCTAGGAAGAACTCCGCATGTCATCGCGTGACATTTCCCCAAAGGGACAGACACAGGAACGAAGTGAAACACATGCCGGCCAGTCAAGTGACCTAAGCAGTAGTGCTGGGCTAACAGGACTCCGGTGAAACGGGCTGTAGCGGACTACTATGGCTCATGGAAGCACTAGACTACATTTCCCCATAAGAGAGGCTACCCAGGATAAACAACTAGATTGTCGGATCCCACACATACCAAGCATTTCAATCATAGCTGAGGTATCAAGATAAACGTCGAAGTCCACACGAAACTACTAGCGAGACTGAAGTCTCTCTGCAGAACATAAATTAAGAAAACGTGAGTACAAAAGTACTCACCAAGACTTACATCAGAACTAACTACATATGCATCGGTATCAACAAAGGGTAGTGGAGTTTAACTGCAGCAAGCCAGCTTTGACTCAGTGGCTAACTAGAACTACGACTGCAAGCAACTCTTTTGAGGTGGCGCACATGAGTCCACATATTCA
This sequence comes from Triticum aestivum, assembly GCF_018294505.1. Classification (NCBI taxonomy): domain Eukaryota; kingdom Viridiplantae; phylum Streptophyta; class Magnoliopsida; order Poales; family Poaceae; genus Triticum; species Triticum aestivum. The sequence goes on along the minus strand of NC_057806.1, from coordinate 508,500,029 downwards.
CCATTCAACACACCACTATGGATCGTCTCCCGTCTCCCTACGAGAAGGCCATCCATAGCACTCCCACTTATCTTGCGAGTTTTAGAGTATCCACTTTCACTTGTCTATGAACTGTTATAGGCAACCTAGAAGTCCTTTACCGCGGAGACGGCTATTCTAATAGATGATGTTAACCATGCAGGGGTGTACTTCTTCACACACGCTCTCGCCACTTACCACCATGTACACGTCGTGTATCTCGGCAACCTTCAAGCGGAAGCCTGGCGAGGGAGTCGGCCATGACCTGACTAACCACACAAGTCCCTAGTCCAGGTTTATCGCCTATTCGGGTTCCACCCGCGAGGAGATCCGACCGGATTTTCGCTCACAGCCCCAAACGATGTGTGCAAGGTTCCCGAGACACCAAACGGGCGCCCGGTACACCGTGCCACGGTGTATCTACCGCATCATAGCCCACCCCTAGGGTCAGCGCTATGCACGGCCGCCAACACATATCCTACAAACACCAGAAACTAGTTGCAACTCCTGGACAGAGGGCAAGGGCAGTTAATAAGTCAAGAGGGTCCATTGGTTTCGGGCCCAATGTGTGGTAGTAACTGTTTCCTGGATCACAAACACAGAACTCAGTTCCTAAGGACGGCTTCAATGAGACAACCCACCATGTACTCCTACATGGCCTCTCACCGCTACCTTTACCAAATCATGTTCACACACTTAGCTCACACACAGTAGGACATGTTCATCACTGTTCCAATTCATCCCCGATGAATCAGACCTGACTCAACTCTAGGCAGTAGCAGGCATGACAAACAAGCATGAATGAGTAGGCACATCAGGGCTCAAACAACTTGTAACGCCCTCCATGCGACTATATCTCCCACGTGTCGGGGCACGACTTAGAGGCATAATCGCATTGAAGGCATAAGTCGCAAGCGAGGTAATCTTCACACAACCCATGTAATATAATGAGGGAACGGGATACATAGTTGGCTTACAATCGCCACTTCACACAATTACAAGAATAAAGCATGACATCAACCAGATACAATCAAGGTCCGACTACGGAACCAAAATAAAAGAAGAACCCCAAATGCGACAAAGGTCCCCGATCGACCCCAACTGGGCTCCACTACTGATCAACTAGAACGAAACAACACAAAGGGCAAGATCTTCATCGAGCTCCTCCTGAGCTTGGTTGCGTCAACTGCACAAACTCATCGGCACCTGCAAGCTGGTTTTGGAAGTATCTGGTGAGCCACGGGGACTCAGCAATCTCGCACCCGCGAGATCAAGACTATTTAAGCTTATGGGTAAGGTAAAGGTATGAGGTGGAGCTGCAGCAAGCGACTAGCATATATGGTGGCTAACATACTCAAATAAGAGCGAGAAGAGAAGGCAAAGCACGGTCAATAAAGGTATGATCAAGAAGTGATCCTGGACTACCTACGTCAAGCATAACTCCAACAACCGTGTTCACTCTCCGGACTCCGCCGGAAAGAGACCATCACTGTTACACACGCGGTTGATGTATTTTAATTAAGGTCAACTTCGGGTTTTCTACAACCGGACGTTAACAAATTCCCATCTTCCACATAACCGCGGGCACGGCTTTCGAAAGATAATACCCTGCAGGGGTGTCCCAACTTAGCCCATCACAAGCTCTCACGGTCAATGAAGGAATAGACCTCCACCCGAGACATTCCGATCAGACTCGGTATCCCAGTACAACAAGACATTTCGACAGGGTAAAACTAAACCAGCAACACCGCCCGAATGTGCCGACAAATCCCGATAGGAGCTGCACATATCTCTTTCTCAGGGCACACTCAGATGAGACTAGCTACGAGTAAAACCAAACCTCAAGTTTCCCCGAGGTGGCCCCGCAGGCAGCTCAGTTCGGACCAACACTCAGAGGAGCACTGGCCCGGGGGGGTTAAAATAAAGATGACCCTCGGGCTGGCCGACCCAAGGGAAAGAAAAGGCTAGGTGGCGAATGGTAAAACCAATGTTGGGCATTGCTGGAAGAGCTTTACTTAAGGCGAACTGTCAAGGGGTTCCCATTATAGCCCAACCGCGTAAGGGACGCAAAATCCGGGAACATAACACCGATATGACGGAAACGAGGGCGGCAAGAGTGGAACAAAACACCAGGCATAAGGCCGAGCCTTCCACCCTTTACCAAGTATATAGATGCATTAATTAAATAAGATATATTGTGATATCCCAACAAGTAAACATGTTCCAACAAGGAACAACATCTCCGTGTTCCAACAAGGAACAAACTTCAATCTTCACCTGCAACTAACAACGCTATAAGAGGGGCTGAGCAAAGCGGTAACATAGCCAATCAACGGTTTGCTAGAACATGGTGGGTTAGAGGTTTGACATGGCAATTTGGGAGGCTGACAAGCAAATGGTAGGCATCGTAGCATTGGCATGGCAAAAGAGCGAGCAAACTAGCATAGCAAAGATAGTAATGATTTCGAGGGTATGATCATCTTGCCTGCACAGTTGTCAGAGTTGACTGGATCCTCACAAGCAAACTCAACGGGCTCCTCGGTAGCGAACTCGTCTCCCGGCTCTACCCAACAAGACAAACAAGCAACAAGGATACAATCAACCACGGCCAAGACCAAGCAATATGATGAAACGACGATATGCTATGCGGGATGCGATGCGGGATGCAAAATGCAAGATATGACAGGAAATGCATGAACCTGGCATCAACTTGGAAAACCAAGTGTGCCACTGGATAGAGGGGATGAAATCGTTTGAAAACGATATAAAGACCATTGGAATCGGAGTTACGGTTTGGAAATGGCGAGCGTTTTAAGATATGACACCGGTCTGCGATTTACAGCAAGTAGGCATCTAAATGCAACGAAATGAACATGCTACAGCCACCAAACATGAAAACAAAATACATGGCAGTGATGTACACAAGATGGTTGACAAAACACTAGCACTGAGCCATAGGCAAATTCATCCATTAAGAGGTTCAAACAAGCATGGCTAAAATGCAAATGCAAAACAGATTTCCAGACTTAGTGAAATTAACACTAGTCTGAAATTTCAGATCACGATGCTCTCTTCGGAGCAGCAAAACAACATGATAGAAAACCTGAACATGACAAGTAAGAACATGGCATGGACCTACTCAACAAGCTTAATAAAACACCCAAAGTGACCTGGGGCCAAAAGGGTTCACAAAATACTCTACCGAGCTCACGAACATCGCTCGAACACAATCAGTTTTCAGACTTAGTGAAAACTGAGACACGCTGAAATATAACTCACGAAGGCATGTAAAGGAGCTCGATGCACTCACTACGGTGCAAGTCATGGCAAGGAAAGCATATGACCAGCAAGAAGGCACAAAGTGCTAGCTACACATGGCAAGAACGAAGGCATAGCATGCATGGAACACTAACGGTAGCATCGGCAAAATCGCAAACAAGTTGACGATCTGCCCAGATTAACAACGAAGCAAAAGTTGAGCTCGATTAAGTCAACCTAGAGCACTCCACATATGCAAACAAAGACATGGATGGATAGAGCATAAAATAAACATCAAAACTCCCTTACTGATCATCCTCAAAAGAGGCACGGATCACTAGGAAACAAGCTGGACACATAGCATCATGAACTAAAATATCCCAGACTTAGTGAAAATCACTAAGTCCCTGAAATCTGCAATCTCAGGTACCTCTCTTCGCAAGCTTGCACAGAACAACTCACACATCCTAAAAATGCATGGGTGGCACCTCTGGAAATAAGACAAAATGCTTAACAATTCATCCCAAAGGGGCACAGGCATATCATGCACGAATTAAACATGGCAAAAATGACAAAAGTGCATGATGAACTAACGGATCTGCGATTTAACTCACGAAGCCTCCTTCTAACAGCATTTTGGGCGTCAAGATGACCTCAAATGCAAATGATGCAATGGAATGAAGTGATGTACATGTCGAGGCGAAGATTTTGATATATCATACGCCCAAAACGGAGCTACGGTTGCGGAGATACAAGCAGTCAAAGATAGCACGAAAATTAGGGTTTCGGAGGAGAGAGGTCAACCGATGCCCAGATCCAGATCTGGATCGGCACGCTTCCCGAGGCGGCGCCGGAGACACTGTAGCAGCCGGAGGAGCTCGTCGCCGGAGCCGGTGGAGGAGGGGAGGGCCGGCGAGGCGGCGGGGA
>NC_057806.1:508487112-508494880 GCF_018294505.1 Triticum aestivum | reverse complement strand
GGGACACGTGGCGCGCAGCGACTGGCGGGGGTCGGCGGCGGACGTTGTCCGGCCGGGGGCGGACACGTCCGTCGGTGGAGATCTTTTTTTTTTAAAACTAGGGTTTCGGACGGGGGAAGAAGAGATCCGAATGGAGGGGGTATAAATAGACATAAGTGGAGCTAGGAGAGTCCAAATGAGGTGCGGTTTTCGCCCACACGATCGTGATTGAACGCTCTAGGACATGGAGCAGAGTTTGGTGGGTTTTGGGCCAAATTGGAAGGGTGTTAGGCTGCAACACACACGAGGCCTTCTCGGTCCCTCGGTTAACCGTTGGAGTATCAAACGAAGTCCAAATGGTACGAAACTTGACAGGCGGTCTACCGGTAGTAAACCAAGGCCGCTTGACAAGTCTCGGTCCAATCCGGAAATGTTTAATCCCCACACAAGAAAGAAAGGTAGAAATGACCACCGGAGGAGAACGGAACGCCGGATTGCAAAACGGACAACGGGGAAAATGCTCGGATGCATGAGACGAACATGTATGCAAATGAAATGCGCATGATGACATGATATGAGATGCATGACACGCAAGAAATGACAACACAACAACAGCGAATAACTGCACGACACCTGGCACATCAGATCCGGGGCGTTACAACACTCCACCACTACGAGAGGATCTCGTCCCGAGATCTAGAATGGCACCGGAGGGAAAACGGAATAGAAAGAGAAGAGGTAAACTAAGTTGCTTCTCTGACAAACGAGTGAAACCACGAACCTTGAAAAAGGTTAGGCCGTTTCGAGAAAAGAATACGACGGAGATGAACGAAGTTGAAAACACTCCGTTAGAAAAGAGGGACAAAGAGCATTGCGAAAAACCTTGAGGTTGAAAGGCAAGATATATATTGAAACCACTCCGGTTAAAACAAGATGAGAGGGGAAGAATTTGGGCAGTACTCCGGTTGAACATGGAAGGAATAGAACATGAACTTGAGAAGATGGGATGTTACTTGATGAAATCAACAACACACTGCCTCCGGAACTATTGAAAGAATGGCACAATGGGTAAGAAGGATTTCAGACAGCTCTCCAGTTGAGGAAGGAGGGAAAACTTGATAAGATTAGAGAACTCGAATGAAAACACGACACTCCGGTTAAATGGATAAGCAAGAAAAGAACACGATCCTCACGAATCGAGATGGTGAGTGAAAAGAGCAACGTAACAATGCCTCCGGAAGAAAGAATAGAAGATAGGTCATTGGAATAACAGAATGGAGGGGGAAATGGCAACTTCTGCCACAATTGAGCTTGGAAAGCACCCTTCCAAGAAGGTTACAACGGGGTTGTTGGGAAAAACCAACAACGAAACGAATAAGCTTGTAGTGGGCTTATGGAAAACATCTCAAAATTATGAGGTGACAACCGGCCACTAACGGAAAAAAATTGCTTGCTTGAGATCAACGAAGAGATGAAAACTTCTTCCACCAAGATGACAAAGAGATAACTTGGATCATTGGCAAGCACCACAAATAGCAACATTCCAATGGAAGGCTTTTAGGTGAAATATGACACAAGATAACTCCAACAATGAGGTTGATGGATTTAAAAATAACTCATTCTTAACAACATGTGAATCATGGAACATGAACTCAAATTATCAAGAATGACATAATACCACCTCCAAAATATGGTAGAAAGAATCGCACTCCGGATTACCATATGAAGAAAGCTTGAGCTCCTTAGGAAAGAATCTCGATGAAAACTTTGAGAAGGGAATTAAATCCTTGATGAACCATCATGTAGAACTTCCATGAAGAACTCCGGTAACAAAAAGATGATCAAAACGAAATGAAGGAGAAGTTGAAAACACAAGTTGAACCCTTGCACTGGTTAGATAGATCTTTGGAATGATAATTAGATCTTGGAACTCCGGGAAAGAAAAGATGAGCAACTCGAACTGAGAATGTGATACGATGAACCACTCCGGAAAAGAAATTGAATAAACTTGATGAAACAAGAATAAGAATTATGTTATGTCTATCCTTCACCAATTAAATTGATGACAATCAACGGATTTGACATATTACTTATTCTCGTAGAAAAGATTAAGAGAGATATAGCGTAAACTTGAGAAGGTCTTCAATGAACCAACGGTAGGATTGGAACAACAAATGAATTGATATGATGAACAAGGAAGAGAGATCTTGAAAGAACCACCGTAAGAATTGAAAATGATCGAAGTAGGGGTGCATCACCGGTAAGAATTAGCAAATGAACGAAGGTGCTTGAGACAAACTAGATACATGAGAACAAAGAGATCAAGAACTAATTAGAGGATATTCGATAGATGCATCGGCAAGATAGGAGAATGATAACTGACGGCTGAGAATGAATAAACCTGAATTGATGGACTCCGGATGACAAACTGAGAAGACTCTTGAATATCTCCTGATGGGTGAAAAAGATTCTCACAATCGAAAACAATTATGAGAGGATGGCAACAATCTAGCACCATGAATCTTGAAGAGAATAGAGCAAGATTAAAGAGAAACGCTTCTTCGGTCTTCAAATGATGAGAATGACAACGAGAAACACCACCAAGAATTATTAAGGCACACCGGAAGAATCAAAAGCGAAGAGGTTGAGCCAACTATGAAAAGAATTTGAAAGATCTTGGAGAAAAGCATTTGACTAATGATAACTCATTCTTACGTCAAACTTGGAGAAGAATTTAGGATAGCTCTGGGAAAATAGAAGAGTCAGGTAAGATCCTGGGAAAAAACCTGTGGGTTAGGGCCCACTCAAAAGAACACCGTTGAAAAGATTTAAAAGAGATGTTGCACCGGTTGAATTAAATGACTTGAATGAGATACCAATCTCGAAAGAGCTTGAACGAATGCAGAGTGGAAACACGAATCTTCGAGATATCTTGAGCACTCCGGAACAATTTAGTAGCGAGAGATGGATGATTAAGAGGTGCACCGGCATAAGAAAAGCATTGGAAAAAAAGGAGTATGCTTAATACCAAAGCTTGAATTAAATCCACAGGAGAAGAAAAGAATGAGGAATGACGAACTAGTAGAACATCTTCTTGAGAACCACCGGGTAAGAACATTGACGGAAAAGAATGGAGAAAGTTCCCATCAATAAAATGGATACTTGAAGAAGAAATCTTAGTCCTTGAAGAAAAACAAAAGGGAGGGAGGGTGGGAAAAACAAAGGCAACTTGGAGATGGATGAAATAAACACCGTTGAGAAGAAGTGATAAATGATCTTGCAAATGTTGACATGAACGGATCCACTTGAGGAGAGACATACCGGTTAAAAAAAGGATTGACAAGACAGACTCGATGATCAAGAAGGATTAGTATTCACACCGAAGCATGAGAACACCATTTGGGGAAGGTATGGAATCAACACTTGACATTGAAGCAACTCGAATACCACAACTCAAAACAAAAACAAAGGACTGGCTTGCAGAATAAGCCGGAACAAACATATGATAGAGATTTCGTCCGAAGTTTTTGTGGTGGGGCCTACACGGGCTCGATCGTACAGCACCATCATGTACAAGGCAGTGCACATGACATACGAAGCGTCCCCGAGTCGGCATAGCCAAGGACTCTTTAAGACACAACGAGACCACTGTAAAACCGACCGTGAATAGGCCGACCACTAGACGTCGAACCCCAATTTCATATCATACATCCGTCGGAAAGATATCCTAAGAGCTACTTGAATTCCCACCTATGAAACTCCCGAAATTTTCCGGTTATGCAATCAGGTGTTGGGGATACAGGGGAAGCATAATATCTCACCCAAACTAGCAAATCCTACATCCAGCTGTATCCATCCTTCAACACATAACCAAGAAACCTTCGGAAATCGTCTACCTCAACCTTCGAAAAGCATCCGTTATACAAGTTATGGCAATACTCCCGTACTCACCTCAGTACTGGGTTATCGGGGTTATCTCACCAACAACTGCATAAAAGAGATTTTCGATGTCGGCGTACTAAACTCAGGTATTCCAGAACTGAAACGATAAAATTATGATGACAACACCTCAGAGCTCAACTCCCCGGGACACTTCCACTAAACCCCTGACAGGAGGCACCAAGACAATGTTCTCATCATAAAACCATCGGAACGATTCCAAGATACCCGCGTGATCCTAAAATTTTTTTTAGTGAAATTTGAGAAGAGAAGAGTCAAAACTCTACGTCAGGATGCCTTACCAGAGCGATGAAGAGACTGGGGAGTAAAAAGAATTCCTAACTCTCCGATATATATAATCCTAAATGACTCAAAATATTTTTTTAGACACAACTCGGCCGCTAAAAACGATCAAGCAGTGGGGCTCCTAAGGTCGGGGAAGGCTCTGATTACCAACTTGTAACGCCCTCGATGCGACTATATCTCCCACGTGTCGTGGCACGACTTAGAGGCATAATCGCATTGAAGGCATAAGTCGCAAGCGAGGTAATCTTCACACAACCCATGTAATATAATGAGGGAACGGGATACATAGTTGGCTTACAATCGCCACTTCACACAATTACAAGAATAAAGCATTACATCGACCAGATACAATCAAGGTCCGACTACGGAACCAAAATAAAAGAAGAACCCCAAATGCAACAAAGGTCCCCGATCGACCCCAACTGGGCTCCACTACTGATCAACTAGAACGAAACAACACAAAGGGCAAGATCTTCATCGAGCTCCTCCTGAGCTTGGTTGCGTCAACTGCACAAACTCATCGGCACCTGCAAGCTGGTTTTGGAAGTATCTGGTGAGCCATGGGGACTCAGCAATCTCGCACCCGCGAGATCAAGACTATTTAAGCTTATGGGTAAGGTAAAGGTATGAGGTGGAGCTGCAGCAAGCGACTAGCATATATGGTGGCTAACATACGCAAATGAGAGCGAGAAGAGAAGGCAAAGCACGGTCGATAAAGGTATGATCAAGAAGTGATCCTGGACTACCTACGTCAAGCATAACTCCAACAACCGTGTTCACTCTCCGGACTCCGCCGGAAAGAGACCATCACGGTTACACACGCGGTTGATGTATTTTAATTAAGGTCAACTTCGGGTTTTCTACAACCGGACGTTAACAAATTCCCATCTGCCACATAACCGCGGGCACGGCTTTCGAAAGATAATACCCTGCAGGGGTGTCCCAACTTAGCCCATCACAAGCTCTCACGGTCAATGAAGGAATAGGCCTCCACCTGAGACATTCCGATCAGACTCGGTATCCCGGTACAACAAGACATTTCGACAGGGTAAAACTAAACCAGCAACACCGCCCGAATGTGCCGACAAATCCCGATAGGAGCTGCACATATCTCTTTCTCAGGGCACACTCAGATGAGACTAGCTACGAGTAAAGCCAACCCTCAAGTTTCCCCGAGGTGGCCCCGCAGGCAGCTCAGTTCGGACCAACACTCAGAGGAGCACTGGCCCGGGGGGGTTAAAAAAAAGATGACCCTCGGGCTGGCCGACCCAAGGGAAAGAAAAGGCTAGGTGGCGAATGGTAAAACCAATGTTGGGCATTGCTGGAAGAGCTTTACTTAAGGGGAACTGTCAAGGGGTTCCCATTATAGCCCAACCGCGTAAGGGACGCAAAATCCGGGAACATAACACCGATATGACGGAAACTAGGGCGACAAGAGTGGAACAAAACACCAGGCATAAGGCCGAGCCTTCCACCCTTTACCAAGTATATAGATGCATTAATTAAATAAGATATATTGTGATATCCCAACAAGTAAACATGTTCCAACAAGGAACAACATCTCCGTGTTCCAACAAGGAACAAACTTCAATCTTCACCTGCAACTAACAACGCTATAAGAGGGGCTGAGCAAAGCGGTAACATAGCCAATCAACGGTTTGCTAGGACATGGTGGGTTAGAGGTTTGACATGGCAATTTGGGAGGCTGACAAGCAAATGGTAGGCATCGTAGCATTGGCATGGCAAAAGAGCGAGCAAACTAGCATAGCAAAGATAGTAATGATTTCGAGGGTATGATCATCTTGCCTGCCCAGTTGTCAGAGTTGACTGGATCCTCACAAGCAAACTCAACGGGCTCCTCGGTAGCGAACTCGTCTCCCGGCTCTACCCAACAAGACAAACAAGCAACAAGGATACAATCAACCACGGCCAAGACCAAGCAATATGATGAAACGACGATATGCTATGCGGGATGCGATGCGGGATGCAAAATGCAAGATATGACAGGAAATGCATGAACCTAGCATCAACTTGGAAAACCAAGTGTGCCACTGGATAGAGGGGATGAAATCGTTTGAAAACGATATAAAGACCATTGGAATCGGAGTTACGGTTTGGAAATGGCGAGCGTTTTAAGATATGACACCGGTCTGCGATTTACAGCAAGTAGGCATCTAAATGCAACGAAATGAACATGCTACAGCCACCAAACATGAAAACAAAATACATGGCAGTGATGTACACAAGATGGTTGACAAAACACTAGCACTGAGACATAGGCAAATTCATCCATTAAGAGGTTCAAACAAGCATGGCTAAAATGCAAATGCAAAACAGATTTCCAGACTTAGTGAAATTAACACTAGTCTGAAATTTCAGATCACGATGCTCTCTTCGGAGCAGCAAAACAACATGATAGAAAACATGAACATGACAAGTAAGAACATGGCATGGAGCTACTCAACAAGCTTAATAAAACACCCAAAGTGACCTGGGGCCAAAAGGGTTCACAAAATACTCTACCGAGCTCACGAACATCGCTCGAACACAATCAGTTTTCAGACTTGGTGAAAACTGAGACACGCTGAAATATAACTCACGAAGGCATGTCAACGAGCTCGATGCACTCACTACGGTGCAAGTCATGGCAAGGAAAGCATATGACCAGCAAGAAGGCACAAAGTGCTAGCTACACATGGCAAGAACGAAGGCATAGCATGCATGGAACACTAACGGTAGCATCGGCAAAATCGCAAACAAGTTAACGATCTGCCCAGATTAACAACGAAGCAAAAGTTGAGCTCGATTGAGTCAACCTAGAGCACTCCACATATGCATAAAAAGACATGGATGGATAGAGCATAACATAAACATAAAAACTCCCTTACTGATCATCCTCAAACGAGGCACGGATCACTAGGAAACAAGCTGGACACATAGCATCATGAACTAAAATATCCCAGACTTAGTGAAAATCACTAAGTCCCTGAAATCTGCAATCTCAGGTACCTCTCTTCGCAAGCTTGCACAGAACAACTCACACATCCTAAAAATGCATGGGTGGCACCTCTGGAAAGAAGACAAAATGCTTAACAATTCATCCCAAAGGGGCACAGGCATATCATGCACGAATTAAACATGGCAAAAATGACAAAAGTGCATGATGAACTAACGGATCTGCGATTTAACTCACGAAGCCTCCTTCTAACAGCATTTTGGGCGTCAAGATGACCTCAAATGCAAATGATGCAATGGAATGAAATGATGTACATGTCGAGGCGAAGATTTTTATATATCATGCGCCCAAAACGGAGCTACGGTTGCGGAGATACAAGTAGTCAAAGATAGCACGGAAATTAGGGTTTCGGGGGAGAGAGGTCAACCGATGCCCAGATCCAGATCTGGATCGGCACGCTTCCCGAGGCGGCGTCGGAGACACTGTAGCAGCCGGAGGAGCTCGTCGCCGGAGCCGGTGGAGAAGGGGAGGGCCGGCGAGGCGGCGGGGAGAGGCCGGGGTGGCGAGGTGGCCGGCGGGACCGGCCGC